>NW_016107333.1:17866058-17885553 GCF_001604975.1 Cebus imitator | reverse complement strand
TTTTTAGTAGAGATGGGGTTTCGCCATGTTGGCCAGCTTGGTCTTGAACTCCTGACCTCAGATGATCCATTTGCCGTGGCCTCCCAAAGTGCTGGGATTACAGGCATGAGCCACTGCACCTGGCCAACTGTTTTTGTTTTTAATTGAGACAGGATCTCACTCTGTTGCCCAGACTAGAGTGCAGTGGCGTGGTCACAGCTCACTGCAGCCTTGACCTCCCCAGCTTGTGATCCTCCCACCTCAGCCCCCTGAGCAGCTGGACTAAAGGTGCACGCCACTGTGCCCTGCTAATTTTTTGTATTTTTTATAGAGTCTCCCTGTGTTGCCCAAGCTGGTCTCGAAGTCCTGAGCTCAGGCAGTCGTCCTGCTTCAGCCTCCCAAAGTGCTGGGATTACAGGTATGAGCCTCTGAACCTGGCCAGTAATGGACATTTTTCTTGTTTATAGGTTTTCATTATTTCTCAGCAATTTTTTCTTTTTTTGTGCCCATATTTAATTTTTTTCTCTTATTTGGAGAGTAAATTCAGCATGTGATAAGGCACACTTTTTTTTTCATTATGCAATATGTCCATGTAAGATAAGGCACATCTTTATCTAAACCCCTTAATCGAGAGCAACAGTGAAGCACATTTTAGAGCCCAGTCTAATATTTGGTAGTTTTGCTTTGTAATTTAGATAATTGGGATATATTCAAGTATTCAACTCAAGTAAGGATGTGACCCTGTTTCATCTTTCAGCAAATTTTTTTTTTGTTTTGAGACGTAGTCTTGCTCTGTCACCAAGGCTGGAGTGCAGTGGCACGATTTCTGCTCACCACAACCTCCACCTCCCAGGTTCAAGAGATTCTCCTGCCTCAGCCTCCTGAGTAACTAGGATTACAGGCACGCGCCACCATACTCAGCTAATTTTTTTATTTTTAGTAGAGACGAGGTCTCACCATGTTGGCCAGACTGGGCTTGAACTCCTGACCTCAGGTGATCCGCGCCCCTCCCTGGCTTCCCAAAGTGCTGGGATGACAGGCGTGAGCCACTGTGGCTGGCCTCAGCGGACTTTTTAAACAGCTGGTTTAAACGATAAAAAATAATTCATTAGTTTATTCAGTTCCTTGCCTTGATCTCTCTAATGAAGAGCTTGCCATTGTTCAAAAGGACAAAAAGAAAAAAGAAAAGGCAAAGAGCTTGGTGAAGCCACAACTCTGTAATAATCAATACTCAAATGCATTTGCATTCCTTTTAAATGTGCCCTAAAATAACATTCTTGAAGATTAAGTATAGCTAGTAGTTAACCATGTAATAAGGGTATATAAGTTCACATAATAATATATTTCACATCTGTAAAGCAAGTTCCTAGGTTTACTCTGTTTATTGGCAGACCAACATGGTACAACTTAGTAAATATACTATAGCTAATGTAAGATGTGAGATGTGAGATGACATGTAAGAAGGATATTAGCGGCAGATATGCCTTCAACAAGCTAAAGGTTGTCAAAACTGAAAAATTCGCATATTTTTGTATGATCTAAACTTGTTAGAAATGTATATTTAATTTTTTTCAGGATGCTCTGGTCCTTTTCAAGCTTCTCAGCTGTGGGAAGGTATTATTCACTCTCTTCAGGCCCAAGTGGAAATGAAAAGAAGGAGGCATCATTTAAGAACATACAAAGACTGTTTTACTGGTTCTGATGCTGTCGATGTGGTCTTAAGTCATCTTATGCAAAACACGTGCCTAAGTAGCAACGACATCTCTCGTCTTAAAGGAGTTCATCTTTGCCAAGTTTTAATGAATCACAAAGTATTTGAACTAGTAGGAATGAAGAAGCTTTTCAAAAATGAAAAGGAATTGGAATTTGAAGATTCCAACAATAGTCTCTACAGATTTCTAGGCAATAAATCATCTTATGCTCACTGCAAAACACAAAAGGATGCTGAGAATGAGTTCACTGATGAAATAAAAGCAAAAGTACCTTTAAGGTTAGTGTTACCTAAGATACTGTAATATATTTTCTTTATATCCTAGAAGAACTATATTGAGCTAAACTCAAATGCTTACTTTGTTTTTTTCAGAAGCCAATAAAAGAAATATCCATGTAAAAATTAATCCATTTATGCATTTCCTCTAAAACTGGAATGATGCAATAGTCTGGAATTAGATTATAGTGATGGCTGCATAACTTTGTGAATGTACTAGAAAACACTGAGTTACACACTTTAAAAGGGTGAATTTTGGCCAGGCAGGGTGGCCCATGCTGAGGTGAGGCAAACAGATCACTTGTGATCAGGAGTTTGAGACCAGCCTGGCCAATATAGCAAAACCGCATTTTTACTAAAAATACAGAAGTTAACAGGGTGTGGTGGCAGGCACCTGTAGTCCTAGCTACTCAAGAGACTGAGTGAGGCATGAGAATCATTTGAACCTGGGAGGCAGAGGTTGCAGTTAGCCAAGATTGTGCCACTGCACTCCAACTAGGCGACACAGAATCTTTCNAAAAAAAAAAAAAAAAAAAAAGGCGAATTTTATGGCATGTGAATCATAGCTCAGTAGTTTTTACTGTTTCCAATATAGCAGCATCTGCTGCTGTAACCAAAAATATATATTATTCCTTTTCCTTTACAACCTTTTGTTTTCCTTAGAGCAAATACGTTTTTGTTTTCTGTTTTGCTTAGTTGTTGAAGACATTATCAAATAAATTTTTCAGAATTTATACCAGAAAAAAACTATGTTTTCTAAGGAATTGATATGCTTTCTAATTTTGAAAAATGACTTAGCCAACATACTAAAAGCCAAGATTTTCTGGAAACTCAGAACAAAAATTTTCTATTCCATGATAGCAACTATGTTAACCTTAGAATTAACACATATGCTTTTTTTCTTTATTTAGAATTCTAATTTATCCTCTTTTGGTGATAGTCTATTAAATGAATTATTTGCATCTTTTATTGTAAGCTGCCTGAAATCCTTTTTGGAAATAGATAATGTATGAATAAATTTTAATACATTAATTTAAATGTGTATTTGAAATTTTGGTCTTGTATATAATGAAAAGAGTCATGTATTATTTTTTCACAGACCAGAATATGAAATGATTTCAGATCATCTAGCACAAGAGATTGGTGAGGAAAGAACTGAGGAACTTATTCATGCAATAGATGGGAATCCAGCTTTGTGTCCAAATATCACAGTTCAGAAACCTTTTCTCCGGCTTTCAAAAGAAGGTAATTTATTTTCATTATTTTTTTCATAACTTGGTAAGGAAGAGCTAACTTTTAAAAAATAGGTTCTTGCTAGCAGTTTCAAGTCCACAGCAAAATACAGCAGAAAGTACAGTTCCCACATACCCCTTGTCTCCACTCACACACAACCTTCCCCATTATCAACATCCTGCTCCCAAATGGTACATTGTTATAATCAATGCATCTACATTAATACATCATTATCACCCAAAGCCCATAGTTTACATTAAGGCTCAGTCTTGGTATTATACATTCTATGGGTTTATACAAATTTTTGATGAGATATGTCTGCCATTATAGTATCATAAAGAATAGTTTTGCTGCCCTAAAAATTCTCTGTGCTTCACCTACTCATTCCTCCCTTCTCTCTAACCCCAGGCAACCACTAATATTTTTACTGTTTCCAAGAACTGACGTTTTAAATGTGATTTAGGTAGTGTATAAGTGTACTGACTCCCTGCTTCTCTTCCCTGTAAGAGTTTCCTTCTGAACAGCAATTACATCAGATACAGCAGGTGAGGCAATATACATCTAGTAACACTTAATTCATTTTTTACAATGACCCTGACCAGATTAACTGGAAGTGATATAGTCTGTACCACAAGAGAAAACATACAGACTCACCGCAGTCCTTAGTATTTGTACTATAAAACCATCTTCTTATGAGTGTATCCTTTGTCCACTGTATAAACTCCTCCCAAACATCTTCCTGCTCCTTCCCTTTCTCAGAAGAAACTAGCTCAACTACCTGTTGCACCACTCCTCTTTACTATTTTACTTCCTCTACTTGTGTTTTTCTCCTTAAAGTGTCACTAATGGCAGAAGAAAAGAGCCCCATAGCCAGGGTAGTTAGGAGAGATATATACAAAATTCATTAATGGCCCTTTACTCCATTTGGTCAAACCATGACAGAAGCAAGACTAGCCATGACTTGCACATTGGAGGAGTATGATTTATCAACAATAGTTAACTATTAATTAACCGTTAATTCATTAATAGCCCTTTACTCCATTTGGTCAAACCATGACAGAAGCAAGACTAGCCGTGACTTGCACACTGGAGGATTATGATTTCTCAACAATAGTGAACATTGGCATGTTAAGGGAAATACAGGGTGCCCAAAGAAAGGGTGTAGAATGAGAAGAAGAGCTAGAAGAAAACCCTTTTATTTATTTATTTAGTTAGTTTTTGAGACAGAGTCTTGCTTGTTGCCCAGGCTGGAGTGCAGTGGCACAATCTCAGCTTGCTGCAACTTCTGCCTCCCAGTTTCAAGCGATTCTTCTGCTTCAGCCTCCCGAGTAGCTGGGACTACAGGTGCTCATCACCACACCTGGCTAATTTTTGTATTTTAGTAGACACGGGTTTTCACCATGTTGGTCAGGCTGGTCTTGAACTCTTGACTCAAGTGATCGGCCCACCTTGGCCTCCCAAAGTGCTGGGATTACAGGCATGAGCCACTGTGGCCAGCCATTGAGACAGTTTCACTCTTGTCGCCCAGGTGGAAGTGCAGTGGTGTGATCTCGGCTCATTGCAACCTCTGCCTCTCTGGTTCAAGCGATTCTTGTGCCTCAGCCTCCCAAGCAGCTGGGACTACAGGCATGTGCCACCATGCACAGCTAACTTTTTTTTTGTATTATTAGTAGAGATGAGTTCTCTTACACTGTGCCTGGGCATAAAAGAAAGCTGAGGAAGACTGATATTTAGAGGACAAGCAGAAGGGCCCCCCAAAAGTACAGTTTTTATTTATTACAAATGAAAAAATAACTTTTCCCATTATTTTTCCTTGAGGTCATGAGGTACCTCTAGAAATTCCTAACTAAAAGTGGATATAATATATCAGTAAAGGCCAGGGCACAGTGGCTTACACCTGTAATCCCAGCACTTTGGGAGGCCAAGGCGGGTGGATCACCTGAGGTCCAGAGTTCAAGACCAGCCTGGCCAACATGATGAAATCCCATCTCTACTAAAAATACAAAAATTACCCAGATGTTGTGGTGCATGCCTATAATCCCAGCTACTTGGGAGGCTGAGGCACAGGAATTGCTTGAACCCCAGAGGCAGGGTTTGCGGTAAATGGAGATTGCACCCTTGCACTCCAGCCTAGGCAACAAGAGTGAAACTCCATCTCAAATAAAAAAATTATAGGTAATAATAATAATTTCAACTTGTATTGGACCTTTCTCTGTGCTAAGCAGTTTGTTATGCATTTTGTATTTATTATCCATGATCTCATAGTAGCCTGTAAAGTGAAGGGTAAAACTTGCTTTTTTTTTTTTTGAGACAGAGTTTCACTCTTGTTGCCCAGGCTGGAGTGCAATGGCATGATCTTGGCCCATCGCAACCTCTGCCTCCTGGGTTCAAGCGATTCTCCTGCCTCAGCTTCCCAAGTAGCTGGGATTACAGGCATATGCCACCAGGCTCGGCTAATTTTGTATTTTGAGTAGAGACGGGGTTATCCATGTTGGTCAGGCTGGTCTCAAACTCCCCACCTCAGGTGATTTACCCACCTTGGCCTCGCAAAGTTCTGGGATTACAGGTGGGAGCCACTGCACCTGGCCAACTGTTTTTGTTTTTAATTGAGACAGGGTCTCACTCTGTTGCCCAGACTGGATTGCAGTGGCGCGGTCACAGCTCACTGCAGCCTTGACCTCCCCAGCTCAAGTGATCTAGCCACCTCAGCTTCCTGAGCAGCATTTTATGGTCAGGGAAACCAAATCAGAAGAATCATGTTGTTGTTGTTGTTGTTGTTTAAAAAAAAAAAGACATGGGAGAGAATGAAAGCTGGCACTCTAATGGGGTTTTTAAAAGTATTATCCTTATCCTTATTATACATGCACATAATATAACCTTTTAAATAGCTGTACCAGTTTGTTACAAAAAAATAGCAATTCCCTTCCCTTTCATTCCCTCCTCCCCAGACACAGCCATTTACAATTAATATCTATAAATAGCATGCTTGCATGGTTACTTTATGATTTTTCAGCTTTAGGCACATCCATTAATTTTCTAAAAGGGAAAATGGGGATTTATGTATCTTTCCCTCCTTGCATCTACCTTACAACTACTTCCTCATGCCATTATCTTTTAATATAATTAGATTACTTTGATTAGAGCAATACGGCATGTTTACATTATTTTGGCCATAAGTGCTTTTTAGAGTTGAGATATATAATAAACCATCTATTGCTAAAACCAAAAATGTATATTATTCCTTTTTCTTTACATTTTTTCTTTAGAGCAAATATATTTTTGTTGTCTGTTTTGCTTAGCTTTTTACAGTCATACACATTTTCACCTACAAATGCTCCAACACTTATCCAAATCACCTGCCGGGATGCCCAGGTGTATCAGGTATTTTATCAGTTTCATCTTCTTAGAGAAATCCCCTTCACAAGATTTATCACGTGTCAATCATTGGCTGGCTGACCTCTATGTTTGGTGCATGGTTGTCATCCTGGGATCTCCCTTCACCATGATCATGGGGATTACCTTTGCCTCTCTCTTATGTCGGATCTCCTACGTCCCGTCTTCTGTGCCTTTTCTTGTTTACTGCTCATTTTAATGGCACACATTTTCTAGTAGTTTCCTGAGAAAGGGTACGTGGGAGATATATATATATATCTATATAGATAGATAGATATAGATATAGATATAGATATAGATATAGATATTTTTTTTTTCCAGACAGAATTTTGCTCTGTTGCCTAGGCTGGAGTGCAATGGCGTGATCTTGGCTCACTACAACCTCTGCCTCCTGGGTTCAAGCAATTCTCATGCCTCAGCCTTCCGAGTAGCTGGGGTTACAGGCACATACCAACACACACGGCTAATTTTTGTATTTTTGGTAGAGACAGGGTTTCACCATGTTGGCCAGGCTGGTCTCAAACTCTTGGCCTCAAGCAGTCTGTCCACCATAATCTCCCAAAGTGCTGGGATTACAGGCATGAACCACCACACCTGGTCTGAGAAAAATTTATGTGTTTGCATTTCTGAAATTTTCTTCATTCTAGCCTCTTATTTGACTGACAGAATTCTAGGCTGGAAATAATTTCCCAAATAATTTTAAAGATTTTTCCCCATTGCCTTCTAGCTTCTTTTGTTGGTATTGCAAAGACTAAAGTGTTGCAGTTGGCTATGAAGAAAAAAAAGACTAAAGCCTTTCTGATTAATGATACTATGTATCTGATTTGTTCCCCATCTCTATTCCTAAACTTAGAGTCTTCGTTTTATCCCATGCTTTCTGAAATTCTTTTTTTTTTTTTTTTTTTTTTTTTTTTTTTTTTTTTTTTTTTTTTTTTTTTTTTTTTTTTTTTTTTTTTTTTTTTTNTTTTTTTTGAGATGGGGAGTTTCATTCTTCTTGCCCAGGCTGGAGTGCAGTGGCGTGATCTTGGCTCACTGCAACCTCCGCCTCCAAATTCAAGCAATTCTCCTGCCTCAGCCTCCTTAGTAGCTGGAACTAACAGGCATGCACCACCACGCTGGCTAATTTTTGTATTTTTAGTAAAGACGGAGTTCCTCCATGTTGCTCAGGCTGGTCTTGAACTCCCAACCTCAGGTGATCTGCCCACCCCGACCTCCCAAAGTGCTGGGATTACAGGCGTGAGCTACTGTGCCTGGCTGCTTTCTGAAATTCCAAAGTAATATGCTTTGAGGTAAATCTGTTTTTACTTACTGGGCTGTTGTAATCTATACTTTTTTTTAAATTTCTTGGGAGATTTTCCCCATTTCTCCCTAACTCTGTCTTTTCTAATTCCAATCTCTTATTCAGGTACTGGACCTTCTTAACTAGTTCTCTAATTTATGTATATTTTTCTCTCTTATTGTTCGTATTTTTGTTTTTTGTTTTTGGTTTGTTTTACCTAATAGGAAGTATCTTCAAATTTATCCTCCAGTTTTCTTATTGATACCTAAAAGCACTTTTCCTTTTTTTCTTCTTTTTTTACTTTTTCCTAAAAGCACTTTTAAGTTCTCAGAATTTCCTTTTGTGTGGCATCCTGTTTTTGTTTTATGTTTGCTTGTTTTGGTTACCTTTATGTCCCTGGCACTTAGAACAGGAGTTTGAGGCTGCAGTGAGCTATGTTCATGTTATGGCACTTCAGCCTGGATGACAGAACAAGACCCTATCTGTCTGTCTGTCTGTCTGCCTATCTATCTATCTATCTATCTATTTTAGAATTTCACATGAAATCTCTTATTTGTATATGTTTTCTTCAGAGTACTTTATAACCAAGCAAATCATGGCTCTGGGCCAAATTTAGTTCACAGGCCAAATTTAGTTCACAGGCCACTGGCTTGGGAGCTCTGCAAGAGACTTACTGTAACTGTTGCTTTTGTAATTCTGTTAAATTAAAGGAAAACCAGGCTGGTCAGAGTGCAATGGTGTTTACAACTAATTGATCACAGCCAGTTACAGACTTCTTTTTTCCTTCTCCAGTCCCACTGCTTCACTTGACTAGTCTTACAAAATAAAAACAGGCCAGGTGCGGTGGCTCACACCTGTAATCCCAGCACTTTGGAAGGCCAAGGCTGGCAGATCACTTGAGGTCAGGAGTTCGAGACCAGCCTGGCCAATTTGGTGAAACCCCATCTCTACTAAAAATACAAAAATTAGTCCAGCATGGTGGTGCATGCTTGTAGCTACTAGCTACAAGAGTTGCTCAAGAGGCTGAGGCAGGAGAATCACTTCAGCAGGGGAGGTGGACGTTGCAGTAAACTGAGATTGCACCACTGCACTTCAGCCTGGGCAGAGTGAGACTCTGTCTCAAATAAATAAAGTAATAATAAAAATAAAGGAAAAACAAAAGATTAATTATGATCTGATGGTTAGGGTGATGAAAAATGTAACAGGAATGACTGGAAACTCAAGATAAAATTAACCTAATACTGTATTTTAGTTTAAAAACAATGAACTACAATGGTCTGTGGTGCTATAAATAGATAAATAATTAGTAATCTCATATTCTCTTAGATGTATAATAGAAGTTATAAGCATGACTAGTAATTTTTATTATATTTGGAATTAACCTAATGTTGGTCTTAAGAGATAGATAACACATCTTTATAATCAGCATAACAGAAAATAAAATTAATATGGCTCATAACTCTGATGTTTAAGATTAATCTTGAAAAATTATAATATAACAAATGTAAATTATCTAAGCATTAAATTAACCCACCATATCACTACTGAACTTGTTTTTCTTTTTTCTTTTTTTGAGATGGAGTCTTGCTCTGTTGCCCAGGCTGGAGTTCAGTGGGGCAATCTCAGCTTACTGCAACCTCTGCCTCCCAGGTTCAAGTGATTCCCCTGCCCCAGCCTCCCGAGTAGGTGGCTTTACAGGTGTGCGCCACCACACTCAGCTAATTTTTGTATTTTTAGTAGAGACGGGGTTTTACCATGTTGGCCAGGCTGGTCTCAAACTCCTGACCTCAGGTGACCCACCCACCTGAGTCTTTCAAAGTGCTGGGATTACAGGCCTGAGCCACCTTGCCCGGCATAATTTTGCTTTTGTATTCTTTAGAAATAGAAAGATTTTACAATATTTATTGAATGTGTATGTTTTACTTACCAACCTTGATTGTTGCATTACTTTCCTTTTTAAGTTATACAAGATGTTTGGAAAGAACAAACATTATTATGTATTCTTCAATTGATTCACCTTCCATTCTTGGAAAATGTTTTGGAGCCTCCAGTTAAAACACAAAATCTTCAATTAAACAAAGAGGAAAATCTTGTTATCGCTAACACTTGCCTAGACAGAGAACTTATTCCAAGCTTATGTCTACGCGAGTGACTATTTTTATTGTCAAATAATTTATAATTAAAGTTTTTTCACATATTTGCCCTTTGTATTTTAAGATGTGAGCAAATATTCATGTCATAAGCTGATACCATCTCTCTTTTATAAATTATCACTATGAATTCTCACTTGATCTAACAAAGAAAGCCATTGGTCATGACCTATAAGAAGATCATTGGAAGTCGGAGTGGTTTGGTTCATATGAATTCATTTATATGTCAATTGTCTTCTCCCTACACCATCCAAAATTCTGTCATTTCCATTTTATGACCATCCCAGTTTCTACCAGCTTATTTTTCCCTGCCCTGAAAGAATACATAGTCCACATGATATACGTGAAAGAAAAAATTATAGTCCAAAGAGATTAGCCCTATCATAAAATAAGCCTAATTTGTAGATAATAGATTCAGGGAACCCTGAATGAGACTCCTTTCCCTTTTACTCCCAACTCAAAGCAATTTCTCACTTCTGAATAAAGCAGCTGCTGGCAACTATAGGTATTAGACCTTGAGTACTGTTGGGATTCCAGCAGAGAGAACTGATACAGTGCTTCTTCCCATGTAAGCCAAACAAGAAGGTTAGACACCAAGGCTGAGGACCAGAAAACTTCAGATCTTGTGAAGAGGTTAGTGATCAGAGACCTCTGGACCCTCTTAGTCAATTGTGGTGTTGTTTGCACATGGCAGATTTCTCTTATTCACAATAGGCCAAGAAAGACCCAAACAAAGGGCTGTCTTCCTGGCCTTGAGTCAGGGATAGTACAGGGACACCAAAAAAGAAACAGGATTTCTGCAGGTGCCTCTGCAGGAAACTCACAGCAGCTGGTCTGCCTTTAAAAAGGCAGAAAGGGCAGGTTTTCTGTAAGAGAAAAGCAATCAAACTGTCATTAGCCTTTCATCTGCAATACTAGGATCTAGAAGATAATGAATCACACATATTAGGCAAGATGTATATTAGGCATCTGTCAGGAGAAAAAAAAGGAAAGAAGGGCCAAAGGGCCTGTAATCCCAGCAACTTGGGATGCTAAGGTGAGAAAATTGCTTTAGGCTAGGAATTCAAGACAAGCATGGGAAACATAGTGAGACCCTGTCTCTTAAAAAAAAAATTAAAAATTAGCTAGGCATGACAGCACATGTCTGTAGTCCTAGTTGCTCAAGAAGCTGAGGGGAAAGGATCACTTGAGCCCAGGAGCTGGAGGTTACAGTGATCTATGACTGTGTCACTGCACTGTAGCTGGGTGACATAGCAAGAACCTGTCTCAAGGAAGGAAGGGATGAAGGGAGGGAGGGAGGTGTTGGAGGGAGGGAGGGAGGAAAGGCAGAGGGAATGAGTCAGGAAAGATATTTGAGGATTGTGAAGAATTCAGGCCAGGCACAGGGGTCCACACCTAAAATCCTAGCACTTTGGAAGCCCAAGGCTGGTGGATTGCTTGAGTCTAGAAGTTTGAGACCAGCCTGAGCAACCATAGCAAAACCCTGTCTCTATAAAAAATACAAAAATTAGCCAGGTGTGATGGTACACACCTGGGGGACTAAAGTGAGAGGATTGCTTTTTAGTCCAGGAGGCGGAGTTTATAGTGAGCCAAGATCATGCCACTGCACTCCAACCTGGGCAACAGAGCAATTTTTTTCCTATCTCAGGAAAAAAAAAAAAAAAAAAAAGTCAAAAAAGGGGACATACTATTAAGGGAAATTATAATAAATTCTAATCTCTGTTGGCAAAACCTAGGGGTTGGGAGGGCAGCAGATATGGAAAACGGAGAAAAAAAGGCCTTCCAAAGGAGTCACCGGACGGCGGGGTAGTGACAGGACCTTAAATTTCTTATCTTACTGGGGTGGGCAAATAAGAAAGGTAAAACAATGTGTGGTGAGGTAAACAATACATCTAGGTTGGGGAAATATTTGGTATCTTATTTTCAAATAATAATAGAACCATATGCATCTCATTGGAGTAGGAAAAGGGAAGAGAACTACTAACAAAATTAGAAATAAATAATAAAGTGTTCACTAAAAATTATTTTAACTTTGTGAAAATAAAGGTCCATAAAGGTGTGTGGTGGTGTTCAGTAAGGAATACAGCCATTCTCTTATAGTCCTTCGCTCATCCATTGAAATGTATTGAAATGCTTCTCTCAAAAAATAATTTCTTCTTTAGATTTATCTAGCTTAAATTAGCCAGATTTTATCATGTTTTATCTGACAGTGCATGTAGTTAAATGGAAATGTTAACCATTGATTTATTTTGGTTTGCATTTTCCCTCCAGGATTGATAACTGGCTTAATGCAGCAATTGAATGCTTGGAGTATTTCCCTGACCAGTTGATAGTTGCAGCTAGTCAGCAGTTAATGCAAAACAGAAATGAAGAGACAAGATTGAACATTCAGAGGAAGATACTCTTTGATGTCATAGCAAAATACTATACACAAGAGAGAGCGTGCCTATTAACTGATGAGTATCTTTTTTTTGGGGGGGGGGCAGTGGTGTTTCTTCTTTATTCA
This sequence comes from Cebus imitator, assembly GCF_001604975.1. Taxonomy (NCBI): domain Eukaryota; kingdom Metazoa; phylum Chordata; class Mammalia; order Primates; family Cebidae; genus Cebus; species Cebus imitator. The sequence continues at coordinate 17,873,026 of NW_016107333.1, read as the reverse complement.
GCAAGGCTTCCACTTTCCCGGGAATCTGTTCTGAAGCAGTATCAGCGACACAGAACAAATAAAACAACTTGTACCATTGTCCTTGACACTGCAATAAAGTGTGAGACACCCATTGTTACTAGTGTTCCAGTTGAGACCCCTGATGTACAGACACCATGAGCCATGTATTCAGTTAAGCCTGGACTGACATTTCAGTTCTGCTGTGTACTTAACCATGTAAACTTGGGCTCTTTAACTTAATTTTTCCAATCCCAGGTTCCCTATCTGTCAAAACAGAGCCAATAATATCTATTTGACAGCACCATTCTGAGTTGTAATCAGCTCAATATGAAGAGCTTCCAAGTATGGCTCCTGGAACATAGGACACATTGAATACTCAGTAGTTAGTTCATGTTAGCAAGATGTGCTTTACTTTCTGTCACAGCAGGCAAACAGGTGGCCCAAAGAATAGATTCAGCTCACAGACATGTTTCATCCAGTTGAATACAGTTTTTAGAATTGTAAAATATCCAGTTTACCATAGTCCCCCCACCACTTCCAACTGTGTCATGCAGCCTACTTCATTCATTAACTTTAGTGGCCTGGCCCTGTAAACATTTGAGTTTTAGACTCTTGCCCTACCATAGCAATGCAGTTAATCCAACAAGACTAACATCCCTGCCTCATTAATTCAGAATCTTTTTTTTTCCATTTATTTATTTTATTGCATTTTAGGTTTTGGGGTACATGTGAAGAACATGCAAGATTGTTGCATAGGTATACACGTGGCAGTCTGATTTGCTGCCTTCCTCCCCGTCACCTACATCTGGCATCTCTCCCCTTGCTATCTCTCCCCAACTCCCCACCCCCCACCGTCCCTCCCCTATTTCCCCCCAACTGACCCCAGGGTGTAGTGCCCCCCTCCCTGTGTCCATGTGTTCTCATTGTTCAACACCCACCTATGAGTGAGAACATGCGGTGTTTGATCTTCTGCTCTTCTGTCAGTTTGCTGAGAATGATGGTTTCCAGGTTCATCCATGTCCCTACAAAGGACACAAACTCAACTGATGAGTATCTTGATATTCATTCAGGAATTATTGAACTTTTAGGTAAGACAGGATCTTTATACTTTAATTTTCAGTGTAATGAAGTATACAAGTTGAAGTAGAGAATTGTGTATACTATATGAGTATTACATTTTAATATTTTTCTTCTATGACGTTAAGGTACTTCAAGGAGTCTTTTTTTTTTTTACGTCACTACTATTGCTTACCTTTTAAATTGTATTATCAAATGTAACTAATATAGTATAGGGTGTAAATCTAAGGCAGTACATCATAGGGATATCACAGGGACATTATAAGAAATATGATATAGTACAAGGATTTAAGAACTGAGGTACCTAGAAATACTAATTTCTGAGTTATTAATTTGGTGACCTTTAGCAAAATAAAAATTGAGTGACATAATATGTTATTTTTTAGCTATGTAAGTGGCCATATAATTTCAGGTTAAAAACAAAATACTGTTTGATAATTCTGGGTGTAGTTACATTGGATATTACATAGAATTATATAGATAATTTCCTATGCATTTAAAATATTCCATAATAAAAAATTTTTAAGTGTAGAAAAGAACTTGTAAACCAATACAACATTGTAGCATTTTAATTGACTACTAAGTAAATACTTACTATACTCTCCATTTTTTATCCCATGCTTTGTTTACTTTGTAACCCATGTAACAGAAAATGAGAAAAAAGCAAAAGCACTTGAAGCTGTACAACTGTATCTAAGATTGTTGTCACTGAACATTAGAGAAGACTTATGACGGCTACTTATTTTTATGGCTGTGGCATCACAGCCCAATGCCTACAAGTTGCAAAAACAGGTGAAAATTTTTGCAGTAAATTTTACCATCTTTTTGCTATTTTTTTCTTTAAAAACCATTTATGCTAATGTTAACCTTTCTGTTTACAGTATGATAACAAAACAGTGGTCCTGAAAACTCTTGCCAAATCAGTTTTGCAAACCAAATCATTATTAAAAGTGCAGGCAGAACAACTGGTCTGGTTTCTACTGGAGTATCACTCTGAGCTCTTTAAGGTATCTCTGGCATTTTACCTGGGCACATTTATTCCTGAGCTATTTGTGTCAAACAAAAAAGCAAATCATTCACTTCTTAGTAAATAATTTACTAAGTATAATGTGCAAAGTTTAAGGAAATGCTGACTCCCCATACCCATGAAAGAATAGGAAACAGACTTAAAACTATTTTGTTAGCTGGGCACAGTGGCTCACGCTTGTAATCCCAGCACTTTGGAAGGCTGATGTGGGTGGATCACTTGAGCCTAGGAGTTTGAGACCAGCCCGGGCAACATGGCAAAACCTCGTCTATACAAAAAAAAAATATATATATATATATATTAGCCAGGCGCTGTGACACACAACTGTGGTCCCAGCTACCAGGAAGGCTGAGGTGAGAGGGTCAATTTAGCCTTTGAGGTTGAGGCTGCAGTGAGCTGTGATGGTGCCATTGCACTCCAGCCTGGGTGATAGAGTCAGAGACCCTGTCTCAAAACAAAACAAAACACCCAGGAGTGGCAGTAGCATTAGTAAAACATGGTCATATTCTTACTATATTTTGAAATGTTTTTGAAAAATTTTTAGCCTCACTATTATATTTCAGTACCAGACAATAGTATGAATACATTTAAAGGTGTTATTTCTTCAAAACCTCTCTAAAGAATTTTCTTTCTTCTCTTTTCTGGCTTAAAAATGTGTCTGGCTGGGCACAGTGACACATGCCTTTAATCCCAGCTACTCTGGAGGCTGAAGTGGGATGACTTGAGCCCAGGAGTTTGCAACTAGCCTGGGCAACATTGCAAGATCCCATTTTATTTAAAAACAAATTTTTGTCTTATGTAATAATGAAACATATTGATCCAAATTTTGTAATAGTTCTGTTGACCTTAACTGAACTTTTTTTCTATTATTTACAAGAAAAAGGTGGTACTAAGTATATACAATAGAGGCAGTCCCCATTAACGTTAAACATTAAAATGTTTCATTTATGAATTTTGAATTCATGTTATGTAAATATTTAATGTGACAGTCACTAAACTAAAATTCTTATATGTAGTTTTTCTCATACGTAGTTTACCTGCTAAAATGGGTCCTAGATTTCAACTAGCAATTTAGAAAGAATACTTCCTCTCTTCTCTCCTCTTCCATATTACTCAGCCTCTCTGCTTTCTTCTTTCTCACTCTACCCTCTCCTCTACATAAATGAATCTGCCTCTTTCCTACACATGGTACAGACATTAGGAAGGATTGTCTTTTCATCTTCCTACCTCCCCCTTCATGTGAAAACTAGCAGTGTCATAAAGAAACATACTGTTTTGAGCAAGGTGCTATGACTCATGCCTGTAATCCCAGCATTTTGGGAGGCCGAGGCAGGTGGATCACTGGAGGTCAGGAGTTTGAGACTAGCCTGGCCAACATGGCGAAACACTGTCTCTGCTGAAAATACAAAAAGTAGCCGGGCTTGCTGGCAGGCACCTGTAATTCCAGCTACTTGGGAGGCTGAGGCAGGAGAATCGCTTGAACCTGGGAAGTGGAGGTTGCAGTGAGCAAAGATTGTGCCACTGCACTCCAGCCTGGGTGACAGCGTGAAACTCCATCTCAAAAAAAGAAAAGAAAAGAAAAGAAACATACTGGTTCAAATTTTGTAGCAGACCACAAAGGGAGAAAAGGAATTTGACATGGGCTGGAGGAAGTAGGGGTATGGGAATCAGGAAGCAGGGAGAAGGGCCCTGGTGGTTGGTTTCTAGAGATTAGAGGCTGGTGTATTTCAGGGAGGCTGAGGTGGGGATATTTATGATGGGGGCTCTCAAACATGCCAGGCTTCTTCCTGTTACAGGGCTTTCCCTTTGCTGTCTACCTTTGGCCACTGCTTTCACTCTAGCCTCTTACTCTGCTTTATGTTTTCATAGTGGTGCTTATCACTACCTGAAAGTATATGTATTTGCCAACTTTTTTGTTAAATTGTCTTTCTCTCCTACGAGAATGTAACTTCCCATAAATTTGGGAACTTGATCTACTCATTCATCACCTATAACAGTACCTGGCACATAGAAATCACTTGCTCAATTTTTATTGAATGACAGATTGAATTAATGGGGACAGTATCATGGCTGGAAAGTGGCAGGACAAATAGAAGCTAATGAAAAGGTAGCTGGTGAGCCCGATGAAGGAGCTATCTAGAAGTGAGCTTCGGGATTGGTAGGGATAGGGCATGCCCTCTGCAACAGTATTAGTCAAGGGATTATTCTCCAGATATGCGTAGTAGCCTTGGATTACCGTTAGTATACCCAAATTGGAAAAGGAATATAGACCTATTTTGTTTGTTTGGAGGTTTTTGATGCTGTTATTAGGGACAAGATCTTGCTCTGTTGCCCAGACTGGTCTCGAACTTCTGGACTCAAGTGATCTTCCTGTTTAGCATCCCAAAGTGCTGGGATTACAGGTATCAGCCACCACACCTGATCATTTTTCTATTTTAAGAGAATAATTTTAATGTATTTTAGAGCTGCTATTTACCTAGGGACTATGTAATTACAATGTAAGGTTATTTAAATAAATACTGTAATTGAAGTATAAATAATTTTTATTGTTATAGAACATTTCACTATTGATGAGTTAGCCTAATTTTAAATATAGTACATACATGAAAGCAGAAAATAAGATTTTAAGAGTGCTAAAAAATTTTCAAGAATTCATAATTCAGAGGCCTTTTGCCACCCACCCTTTCCACTCATCTACAATCCTTTCCCTCCACTCATTGGTCAAAAATATTGAGATTTTTTTTTTCTTTCTATGTTGAAATCCTGGCTAGAAAAAAATCATATTAAATATTTGAAAATACCTGTTTTTGTGTAGACATCAGTTACTTTATTGGATCTGGTTAGTAAGAAACTTAAGAAGCTTCTACATGGAGAAGATGCAGATGCCACATCAAGTATGGATTCCAGCTTGTTTCTCCTTTATCCTTAAGTGATTGCGGTGGCCAAATGAGTTGGGAAGGCATCAAAGATGAATATGTAATAAATATATGTAAAATGTTGTAAAAAATGGTTATAGTAAGGTTATTATTATTATTTTTAGTATCTCCAGGGTAAGTTCTTCTCTAGTTCTTTTCGGAAACCCTTTGTTTATTTACCTTTTCTACTAAAAAGGCAAGAACCTTGTGTCTCTCACTGCTGCTCCCAATTCTCACCTCCCCTTCAGTTATCACCCACATGCCTGTTTCTTTGCTCCTGAGCTCTCTGTGGTGTCTTTTTCTGACTCTCTCAGATTCTTTTTCTTGTTTTCATCCTCTCTCCATTACCCGCTTCTTTTCTAGGGGAAGGATCAAATTTTATAGAAGGGCAGCCTGACCCCCAGTTGAATAGACTCCATGATTCTTTTCACTCAGTGTCTTTAGGCAATTGATCTCATTCTTTAACATAAAACTGTTGAAAACTATAAAATATTTTTAATCCTAATTTATTAAGACTGTCACACAGGAAACAAGATATCCTAATAGATATATCTGTGAGTGCGAGCACCAAATTGTCTGGACAAGGCATTTAACCCCTTTTTGCCTCAGTTTCCTCAACTACCGAACGGGAATGATAATATCTATCTCATTGTGTAGTTAAATATTTAATATTTATGTTATTAATAGGATATTATTCTATTAATATATAATGCTGGTTATAATTAATTATGATTAATATATCTGAATTAACATGATATTAGCTGACACATATATTGAGCCCTACTATGTGTCAGACACTGTGGTGAAGATTAACATAATTTATGAAATTATTTAATGTTCACAATAATCTGTGTAGGTGTATTAATATTATTTCATTTTATAGGGGAGGTAACTGAAGCTTAGAGAGGTTATGTAACTTGGTAAACTAGCAAGACATGTGACCTTCTTTTAAAAAAAATGTCAAGGGTTGTGGCAGGGGGGAAAATGTTTCAAAGGCATTATTAATTGTTGAAAAGAACATTTACAGAGGAGGGCATAAGTGTACTTGCTTGAATTACTTGGAATTTCTCAGCTAATAGATGTCATTTTATCTCATTCCCTTCTTTGAATACAGAGTATATGGCAACAAGTATGTTGCCACATGCATCTTGCCTATATGATGTAATTAATGATATGAATCAAATATTCTGAAACTAATAGTTAGAATCTTTTGGATTAATTTATTCTTATCTGGCTAATTTCAAAACAAACATTAATTGGCTGCCATTACTGCATTAGCTTTCACATTCAACTTTTCATTACTTTTGACTTTTGAGGAAAATGGATGGATTGTTGGCATTTTACTCTTTATTTCTATTCAACAATATATGCCAGGCAGGGCCCAGTGGCTCAGGCCTGTAATCCCAGCACTTTGCAAGGCTGATATGGGCAGATCACCTGAGGTTAGGACTTCGAGACCAGCCTGGCCAACATGGTAAAACGCTGTCTCTACTAAAAATACAAAAATTAGCCAGGTGTGGTGGTGCATGCCTGTAATCCAAACTACTTCGGAGGCTGAGGCAGAAGAATCACTTGAACCTGGGAGGCAGAGGTTGCAGTGAGCCGAGATTGTGCCACTGCACTCCAGCCTGGTTGACAGAGTGAGACTCCATCTCAAAAAAACAAAAATAAAAACAAATACACTAAGGGGAGATTATGAATATAAATGTTTTTGCACAATGCCATGTGCTATAAGCACTTGGAAAGTAAAGAGTTTTCTGACAGCATTTCTCCCTAAATAGCTTACCTATTTTATCTCTTCTTGAATCTTATCTCTTACTCAGTAAAACTGTCAGAGTATACCAGTAAACCACTTAAATTTTTAGATTGTCTCGATGTTTTGTATTTTTTGCTTTTTTTTCCATAGGTTATTTGAAATTCATTTTCTTTTGTTTTCTTTTTTTTTTTTT
>NW_016107333.1:17859240-17864900 GCF_001604975.1 Cebus imitator | reverse complement strand
GGGGACTGGAAGAAATCATGGTTAGGAGACTACTATGACAATACAGGTGAGAAATTATGTAGGCTTGCACTATGGCAGAGGCGTGAGGGATGAAGAGGAAGGAATAGTTTGAGAAATATTTAGGAGGTAAAATTGGCAACAGTTGATTTCACTTGTTGGTTAGGAAGAAAAGTGACTTGGCCAGACCAGGTGGCTCATGCCTATAATCCCAGCACTTTGGGAGGCTGAGGTCGGGGGGGATCAATTGAGGTCAGGAGTTTGAAACCAGCCTGGCCAATATGCTGAAACCCCGTCTCTACTAAAAATACAAAAATTAGCATGGCGTGGTGGGGGATGCTTGTAATCCCAGCTACTCGGGAGGCTGAAGCAGGAGAATCACTTGATCCTGGAAGGTGGAGGTTGCAGTGAGCCGAGAGCTTGTCACTGCACTCCAGCCTAGAGGATAGAGCAAGACCCTGTCTTCAAGAAAAACAGAAAGAAAGAAAAAGTGACCCAAATATGAATCTCAAGTTTCCAGGCAGGGTGACTACCACCAATTCAAATAGAAAAATAGAGGAGAAGAACATATTTAGGGCGATGATGGAGTCTGGGGCTTCTGATTTAAAATAAGCATGGGGCCAGGCACAGTGGCTCATGCCTGTAATCCTAGCACTTTGGGAGCCCCAGGCAGGCAGATCACGATGTCAGGAGTTTGAGATCAGCCTGGCCAACATAGTGAAATCCCATCTCTACTAAAAATACAAAAATTAGCCAGGCATGGTGGTGTAAGCCTGTAGTCCCAGCTACTTGGGATGCTGAGGCAGGAGAATTGCTTGAACCCAGAAGGTGGAGGTTGTGGTGATCCGAGATCATCACACGTCAGCCAGGATGGTCTTGATCTCTTGACCTCATGATCTGCCTGCCTTGGCCTCCCAAAGTGCTGGGATTACAGGTATGAGCCACTGCGCCCAGCCTATGTTATTTCATATGTGATATACACACACACACACACACACACACACACACACACACACACGGGGGGAGCAGGGGAAGAGGGAGAGAGAGAGAGAGAGAGAGAGAGACCTCTGCCCGTGGGTGGAAATTGAGATCATTTACAGTGTGCTAAGTAAAAGATCCAAGGATAAAACTTTAAGTGACACAAGTAATCAAGGGGTGAGAAAAGAGGAAACTATAAATGAGACAGAAAAAAATGTTAGGAGGGGAATGGGAAAAAGTCATGCCCATGAAGCCAAAGAAATATAACATTTTAGGATGGATGTTTCCTTGTGTCAGAAGATCAGAATAGCCACTGAATACATGGAGCCAATTAGAGCTGTCTTAATCACCTGAGAGGCAAAATCCAGGTTGCAGTGGGATGAGAAGGAAGGAATGGGTAGAGAAATGAAGAGTGGATGTATGATGAGAAGGGGAAGAGAGGAAATGGACAGTAACCAGGGCAGTGTGAGGTCAAGGGAGAGATTTTAAAATACTGATCTGCTGAGAGGAAGGCATCATAAGAAAGGGGATATTGAAAAAAAGAGATGCTGGTGGAGGCAGGCCCTGGAGGAGGCAGGAGGTCATTAGTTTGAGGGCATAGAATCAAGGGTTTTCCTGGAATAGGAGGAGGGATTTTAGCGTAAAGGTGAGTGTATATGGATGTAAATAAATGTGTAGCACACATTTATATATGTAAATAAACATGTAGCTGACATTTAGGTAGGAAGTTGATGGATACTATTAAGTAATAAATCCATTTTCCTTGGTAAAGTAGGAGGAGACCATATTGTCTGAGGGTTTCCAGGGGAAGCTCTGAATGGATGACATGAGAAGAAGGGAATAGTTTGAAATAGATGGTTAGGTGATGACTGGGGGAGTTGAGAAAGTTCAAGTACAGGGATTGATGAGTAATTCTGAGCACCACATAAAGCAGGAGATTCTAAATTTTAGTGGTACCAATTGGATAGTATTTTTTTTAGCACTTACAGTATCCTCATTTTATCTGTGGTTTCACTTTCCACAGTTAGAAAATAAGTGAGTACAGCACAATAAGACATTTTAAGAAAGAGAGTCCACACTCACATAATTTTATTATAATATATTGTTATAATTGCTCTATTTTATTATTGGTTGTTGCTGTTAATCTCTTATGATGCCTAATTAATAAACTTTAATATAGGTATGTATATATATAGGGAAAAACATAGTACATATAGGGCTTGCTGCCACCTGCAGTTGGAGGCACCCACTGGCGGTGTTGGAATGTAGCCCCTGGGAATAAGGGTGAATTACTATATTTCCTTGAATGTTGGAGTGGACACAGTAGATGAGAACATTGATTAAGAGCTGGGATTTTGCTTCATCGTGTGTTGCAGAAGGATAGGTGTGCAAGAGAATTAAGGACACATATTGATGAAGCAGTGATTCAAGTGTTCAGATATGTGTTGGACTCAGGATGAGAAAGAAGAAATGCTAGAAGAATGCTAAAAGTGGCACATTAATGTTTCATGTTCTGAGATTAAAGAAAGTTGACAGAGAACCAAAGGCAGCATAGAATAGTGGTGAAAACACCAAGCCCCAGGAATGGACAACCTTGGGTTCAGATCCTAGCTCAGCTACTTTCTAGCCATATGAACACGCTTTTATTTCTTTATGTGTAAGGTATGGCTGAAAATAATAGCTATATACCTACAGCTTAGGATACTGGAGATTTAATGAGAAAAAAATACCAAAAGGTTGACATATGGTAAACATTCATGGTAAGATATTATTATTATTTGAAAGATGTAGGTTCTGAATAGAGGGCTGAGTATAGAAGCTTAAGTTTTCGGAGGCAGTGTAATTCCAGGGTATTTCTATAGGTGTGTTTAGAAGGTTATTATAGTGAAGATACGCAAAAAGCAAACAAACAAAACTCCCTGGTACTAATGGCCTTCAGGATTTCAAACTTTGAGAATTGCTTCGCTGAGTGTGAAGGCTAAAATGTCTTCCTCTGTAGATCAGCATAGGTTGACTATACATGCTAAGACAGCTCACAGAGCAGTGTGAAAAAGCAATGCTGTAGAATTCCAGCATTCTTTGTTCATGTTTTGAACATGCCTCTAACTGATTGGCCATGTCACTTAAATTCTGTATGTATTTCTCTTGAAACTGGGATACTAGTTTCTTGCTTCTCATGCTTCTAGTTACTTTAGAGATCAAATCATGTATGTAAAGTAACATCATATATGTTTTACTAAAGTAAAAGCACCTTTGAAAGAAACCATGGAACAAAGAAAGTCTAGGCATAGGTAACATACCAGAAGACCAATTTGGATAAGTATATAGTTCAGTTGGTTTTTTAACTTGCTTTTCTAGTGGTACTTTTTTTTCTTTTTTGTTTTTCAGGCTTTACATTTTGCCAACCCTTGACGTACAAGGAGTTTGAAAAGCAAAAGAGAAGGACAATTCAGTAGCTGCACCACTTGGCTCTTGAGATTAATAGTAACCCCAGCACTCTAAAACAAAAAAAAAAAATTAATTAAGGAATTTCAAAAACACCATCCAGAAGCTTTGAATTAACATTTCTGGTAGAAGAAACTAAAACTTGTAAATATAAACAATTCTCTGGTGGTTTCTCAAATTGCCATAATTACACTTCAGGGAAAGCATAACCTCAAAGGATTTTAAGTGTCTTATCTTTTATTTTTATTTTGTAGAGACAGGGGTCCCATTATGTTACTCAGGCTGGCCTCGAACTCCTGGCCTCAAGTTGTCCTCCTGCCTTGGCCTCTTAAAGTGCTGGGATTATGGGCATGAGTCACTGTACTTGGCCTTAATTTTATTTTTATAAGGTATTGATTTTAATTTAATCATGTTTAAAATACATTAAGGAAGTTTTTAATTTTAAGAAGGAATATAAGTTAGCCTTCATGTTTGCTGATTCATTTAATTATTATGCTGCTAAATCACTTCATAAATGTACTGCTATTATTAGGGATCTAGGAGAGTTAATTTCCTTTTTTTTCCACAGGAAAGGAACTTTTCATACACGAGCTCTCTGGAGAAAGCATGCACTTTCCTTAGTACATGATTATTTTCAAGCAACCCTCTTAAGCTGCTGTAACTTAAATGACTATGAATTATTGAAATAGGGAAAGATGCATGAAGTAGATTTTTTTTTTTTTTTTTTGAGACGGGCTCTTTCACTGTCCTAGGCTGGAGTGCAGTGGCACCATCTCGGCTCACTGCAACCTCCGCCTCCCAGGTTCAAGCAATTCTTCCAGCCTCAGCCTCTCAAGTAGCTGGGATTATAAGTGCCTGCCACCATGACCAACTAATTTTTGTAGTTTTAGTAGAGATGGGGTTTCACCATGTTGGCCAGGCTGGTCTTGAACTCCTGACTTCAGGTGATCTGCTCGCCTCGGCATCCCAAGGTGCTGGGATAGTACAGGTGTTAGCCACCTCACCTGGCCGCATTAAATAGATTTAAAAGGCCACAAATTTAAAATTCAGAAACATCAAAACTGTGATTTCTCTCTAATTCTTCTTTAGTCCATATTTTATGGTTATCTTCTTTCCTCCTCATTCTTTCTCTGCTTCTTCCTTTTCTTTCCTCTTTCTCTCTTTCTAGCTCTTTAACTTTTTTCTTGCCTGCTTCTCTGTCTCTTTCTTTGTTTTAAGGTGGTTATTTCGCTCTATGGTGTCATCCCTTAATGTAGCAGAAGTTACAGATTCAATATCTATGGGAAGTTTTACACAAAAAAATCTTTTGGGCCAAGCATTGTGGCTCATGCCTGTAATCTCAGCACTTTGGGAGGCCAAGGAGGGGGTGATTACTTAAGGCCAGGAGTTCAAGACCAGCCTGAGTAATAGTGAGACCCTGCCCCTGCCTCTACAAAAATTACAAAAAAAAATTAACCAGGTATAGCAGCTCACACTTACAGTCCCACCTACTAGGAGTCTGAAGTGGGAGTATCACTTGAGCCCAGGAGTTCAAGGTTTCAGTGAGCCATGAGTGTACCACCGCACTCCAGCCTAGGCAACAGAGTGAAACCCTATCTCAAAAAAAAAAAAAAAAAAAAAAAATTCTTGACTAGGCGTAGTGGCTCACACCTGTAATCCCAGCAGTTTGGGAGCCCAAGGCAGATGGATAACCTGAGATCAGGAGTTCAAGACCAGCCTGGCCAACATAGTGAAACCCCATCTCTACCAAAAATACAAAAATTAGCCATGTGTGGTGGGTAATCCCATCTATTTGGGAGGCTGAGACAGGAGAATCACATGAACCCGGGAGGTGGAAGTTGGAGTGAGCCGAGATCATGGCACTGCACTCCAGACTTGGTGACAGAGAGAGACTCTGTCTCAAACAAACAAACAAAAATTCTCATCTAAGAGTTTGTGAAAAGGTTTCAAAGGGTGAAAGTACAATATGCTTTCTGAAACTGTAGGCTGTTTTTTGTGTATCTGTGCTTATGGCATTTTTCTTCTAGGAAGACAGTCTATGGCTGTCACCAGATTTTCATGAGGACTATGGTTCAACCACAGTAAGAACCACTGGTTCCAGAATCTAACAGTCTTTATTGATGTATTTTCATATATTTCCCAAATTTTCTTTTTACCTTGTGGATAAACTATTAAATATCCCAATGTTATATTAACATAAGAGCATTGGCTGGTTGCCATGGCTCACGCCTATAATCCCA
>NW_016107333.1:17827476-17858950 GCF_001604975.1 Cebus imitator | reverse complement strand
ATGCCTGTAATCCCAGCACTTTCGGGGAGGCCAAGGCAGGCAGATCACCTGAGGTCAGGAGTTCAAGACCAGCCTGGCCAACATGGTGAAACCCCATCTCTACTAAAAATACAAAAAATTAGTCAGGCATGATGGTGAGGACCTGTGATCCCAGCTACTTAGGAGGCTGAGACAGGAGAATTGCTTGAACCCAGGAGGCGGAGGTTGCAATGAGCTGAGATCATGCCATTGCACTCTAGCCTGGATGACAGAGCAAGACTCTGTCTAAAAAAATCAAAAACAGGAAAAGCAACCCAATTATGTGACACTAGAAGATAAAAAGCAACCCAATTATATGACACTAGAAGATAAAACTGCCCTAATCTGTGTATGGCTGTTTTTAAAGGTGGAAAGGAAGTTAATATACCTCCAGAGGAAGACCTGAGAGGGTACCTGAAGAGATACCAGGAAAATACTGAAAACATGCCACCAAGCCCTCTTCAAAAAAAGAGTCTCCTCATTAGGAAAGCTGCCATTTTATTTTGTTTTATTTTATTTATTTTTTTGAGATGGAGTTTCACTCTTGTTGCCCAGTCTGGAGTGCAGTGGCACAGTCTCAGCTCACTGCAACCTCTGCTTCCCAGGTTCAAGTGATTCTGCCTCAGCCTCTCAAGTAGCTGGGATTACAAGCACCCACCACCACACCCAATTAATTTTTTTTTTCTGTATTTTTAATGGACATGGGGTTTCAACATGTTGGCCAGGCTGGTCTTCAACTCCTGACCTCAGATGATCCAACTGCCTCAGCCTCCCAAAGTGCTGGATTAAAAGCGCCCAGCTGAAAGTTGCCATTTTAATGTTCGTGTGAGTCAGGGAGGGAATTGCTAGTCATTGCTATGAATGGTGGATACTTTGACAAATGCTTTAAGGATATCACCATGTTCTTGCATTTGCTGCTCAGAAAATTATAACCTTAGACAAATATCTTCACGCTGAGCCTCAGTTTTTTTTTTAATCTCTAAAATAAAAATACACATGCACAGATATATATTTTTAAGATTGAGCTATTCCTTTAATAGTTTAAGGTTGAAAAAAAGAAAAAATGAAATAAATTTTTAAAAATTTTTAAAGATTGGGCCAGATAATACCTTCCAACTCATTGATTGATGGATGACAGTCATCTCTCCATCTGTAAATAGTGGATTCATGAGGGAGAATGTGTGGTATGGTAACAAAAATATGGGCTCTGCAGTCTACAATTCAATGCAATTCCCATCAAAATACTACCATCATTCTTTACAGAACTAGAAAAAAACAATCCTAGGCTGGGCTTTGTGGCTCATGCCTGTAATCCCAGCATTTTGGGAGCCAGAGGTGGGTGGATCACCTGAGGTCAGGTTAGAGACCAGCCTGGCCAAACATGGTGAAAACCCATTTCTACTAAAAATACAACAATTAGCTGGGCGTGGTGGCGCACCCTGTGATCCCAGCTACTTAGGAGGCTGAGACACAAGAATCACTTGAACCAAGGAGGTGGAGGATACAGTGAGCTGAGATCGCGCCACTGCACTCCAGCCTGGGTAACACAGCAAGGCTCTGTCTCAAAACAAAACAAATAAACAAAAAAAGAGTAATGTAATCCCAGAACTTTGGGAGGCCAAGGTGGGTGGATCACAAGGTCAAGAGATCGAGACCATCCTGGCCAACATGGTAAAACCCTGTCTCTACTAAAAATACAAAAATTAGCTGGGCGTGGTGATGCGCACCTGTAGTCCCAGCTACTTGGAGGCTGAGGCAGGAGAATCGCTTGCATGAAGGAGGCAGAGGTTGCGGTGAGCTGAGATTATCCCACAAAAACAAACAGAGAAAAAAAAGAAAAATAAAAAAAAAAAAAAAAAAAAAAAAAAGAAGAAGAAGTAGAAAAAACAATTCATATGGAAACAAAGAAGAGCCTGCATAGCCAACGCAAGACTAAGCAAAAAGAACAAATCTGGAGGCATCACATTACCTGATTTTAAACTATACTATAATGCCATAGTCACCAAAAAAGCATGGTACTGGTGTAAAAATAGGCACATAGACCAATGGAATAGAGAACCCAGAAATAAACCCAAATGTGTATAGCCAACTGATCTTTGACAAAGCAAACAAAAACATAAAATGGGAAAGGACACCCTATTCAACAAATTGTGCTGGGATAATTGGCAAGCCACATGGAGAATGAAACTGGATCCTCATCTCTCACCTTATACAAAAATCAACTCAAGATGGATCATGGACTTAAATCTAAGAACGGAAACTATGAAAATTCTAGAAGATAACATCAGAAAAACTCTTCTAGCCATTGGCTTAGGCAAAGATTTCATGACCAAGGACCCAAAAGCAAATGCAACAAAAACAAAGATAAATAGGTGGGACTTAATTAAACGAAAGAGCTTTTTGCACAGCAAAAGGAAGAGTTTGCAGAGTAAACAGCCCACAGATTGGGAGAAAATCTTTATATCTATATATCTGACAAAGGACTAATATCCAGAATCTACAAAGAACTCAAATCAGCAAGAAAAAAACAAATCCCATCAAAAAGTGGGCTAAGGGCATGAATAGACAATTCTCAAAAGAAGATATACAAATGACCAACAAATATATGAAAAAATGCTCAACATCACTAATGATCAGGGAAATACTTATCAAAACCACAGTTCGATACCATCTTACTCCCACAAGAATGGCCATAATCGAAAAATCAAAAAAATAATAGATGTTACCTGGATGTGGTGAACAGGGAATACTTCTACATTGCTGATGGGAATGTAAACTAGTACAGCCACTATGGAAAACAGTGTGGAGATTCCTTAAAAAACTAAAAGTAGAACTATCATTTGATTCAGCAGTCCCACTACTGGGTATCTACCCAGAGGAAAAGAAGTTATTATACGAAAAAGATACTTGCACCCACATGTTGATTGCAGCACAATTCACAATTGCAAAAATATGGAACCATCCCAGATGCCCATCAACAAATGGATTAAAAAATGTGATATATAGATATCCACACACACAATAATGGCATTTGCAGCAACCTGGATAGAACTGGAGACTATTATTCTAAGTGAAGTAACTGAGGAATGGAAAACCAAACATCATGTGTTCTCCCTCATAAGTGGGAGCTAAGCTATGAGAATGCAAAGGCATAAGAATGATACAGTGTGCCATGCACGGTGGCTCATGCCTGTAATCCCAACACTCTGGGGGGCTGAGGCAGGGGGATCATCTAAAGTCAGGAGTTCAAGACCAGCCTGTCCAACATGGTGAAACCTCATCTCTACTGAAAATACAAAAATTAGCCGGGTGCGGTAGCAGGCACTGTAATCCTGGCTACTCGGGAGGCTGAGGCAGGAGAATTTCTTGAACCCATAAGATGGAGGCTGCAGTGAGCCGAGATCATGCCACTGCACTCCAGCCTGGGTGACAGAGCAAGACTCCATCTCTGGAGAAAAAAATAAAAAAAAAGAATGATACAGTGGACTTTGGGGACTCGGGGTGGGGGAAGAATGGGAAGGGGTAAGGGATAAATGGCTACAAATTGGGTTCAGTGTATACTGCTTGGGTGATGGCTAAACCAAAATCTCACAAATTACCACTAAAGAGTTTATTCATGTAACCAAATACAACCTGTTCTCCAAAAACCTAAGGAAATGAAGAATTTTAAAAAATAAAATATGAGAATTTAAAAAAACTTTAAAAAAAGGAATATGGGCTCTGGAATCATAGACCTGATTTACTATTTGACCTGTTTGGGTTAAAAGGGAAAATACTAGCACATGAGTATCCTAGATTACAATAAAATATAGTTTAGAAATAGAATTACTAGAAGTTAGCGTTGTTAAGCATACTTTGTCTTATTTTGTTATTATTATTTAAATTGAATATTTCCTACAACATTCCCTAATGAAGCTTATTTTTATCAACATGTGTATATGTATACACATACATACTACTACTTAATGCAACTTGTAAACAATTAAACTTTGTATGCAATAAAACTTGTTTACAAAGAAACAGTGACTTCTACTGAATGATTTTTGAAGGTTCTGAGGCATTTTTTTCTAAAGAGAAATTTCTAACTGAGCAGTGCCATGCCACCTAGTGACAGCTTCATAAAGTACAGTTATTAGGCTTAAAACGAATTAAGTTTCCAAGGGTATCTTCATTCAATGTTGGGCTAAACATTTTGGAGGGATTTAAATGTAAAGCATTTTTTCTATATATAAATAAATAAAATACACCTTCGATTACTGAAAAACTTTCCTCTTGATAGAATATTCAGTAAATTTCCATGACCATTAACTGTCTGATTCATAACACTTGAGACTGTTTAAACTTCTTATTCAGTCTCTACGAGATGACAAAGAATGTTTGCTCGACCAAACTTTAGTCAGGCTCCTGAATCTTCTTCTAGTCCCATCTGTGCACTTCCTTGCAAAATCCCATTTTAGCAAAGAACGCTGCTCCGTCAGTTTAGCAAGAAGCCCCCACCGTCCATATCTGATCATCCTCAATATCCAATCAGGTTCCTCACCCTTCATCATCCCCCAGAGATTATGTATCATCATCCCGGCCTGTCTTCAGCAAGAATATTGTTAGGTCAGTTTAGCCAGAATCTCCCTTACCCCTGAGGTTTTTCTCACAGTAATTTTCCATTCATTGACCTGCTTCTTGGCTATAAATTCCCACTACTTGCACATGCCGTATTCAGATTTGAGGCTAGCATCTCTTCCTAAGTGCAAAATCCCATAGCAATGGTCCCTATACCTAATTTGATGGTCCTGAATAAAATAATCTTTTAGCAAGTATCACTAAATAACTTTTTTGTTGACAGGTACTATCCACATAAATAAAAGTTTGTTTGTTTGTTCATTTGTTTTTGGAGGCAGGGTGTAACTCTGTCACCCAGGCTGGAGTGCAGTGGTGTGATCATGGCTCACCACAGCCTCAAACTCCTGAGTTCAAGCGATTCTCGCCAGCCTCCTGAGTAGCTGGGACTACAAGCACATGCCACCAACCCCAGCTAGATTTTTGTAGAGTCAGGGTTTCATTATGTATCCCAAGCTAATAAAAGATTTTCTAATTCCAAAACAATTTTTTGAGACAAAACTTTTTTCTTGTTATATAACTTTATACCTAAAGAATTAAAGTCTGAATTTCATTATTGAGATCTTGTTCCTGGAAATCTTTCCTTCCTGTGCACTCTACAAGCAGATTGGAAGTGCTTCTATTTGCTAACTACTTGCATGCTAAAAGGATTTTGGTAACACACACACAAAAAAAAACAAAGTTGGGGTTGAAGCCTTATCTTTGATGCTTAACAACCCTATAACCAATGATGCTACCTAATCATTTATTCATGAGTCATTCAGCTTTTCATCTATACCAGGTATGGTGCAGGAGACAAAGTGGATGTCATAGTCCCAGCCTTGGAAAAGTAACTCTAATACAGGGAACATGAATATGACATTAACAATGTAGCAAATGTATAGAGGTGTGAATACAGAACTCTACACAACTAATTTATTATGGCATCTTAAAGGCTTCAGGGAGAAGCAGTATTTAAACTTGGTCGTAAAATCTGAATGGGAGTTAGAATTTGGGACAGCATCTCTGGAAGAGGGATGAGGATGCTCAAACAGACTGGGTTGACAAAGAACATTTTATACATATTTCCATCTTTTGGGGGGCTGTATGCATATGTAGACATGAAAATTATATATATGTATGTATATAGGAACGGCAGATTGGGTTAGAAAGATAAGTTGAGGGTAAATTTAACTTTCATATGTTTAGAATGAGGTAATTGTGAACATCTAAATTGAAGGTGTGGTAAAACATAAACTTCAAAATTAGACCCACCTGTGTTTGACTCACAAGCCTACTACCTGATGTGACCTTGAACAGTTTACTCATTCTTCTGAACCTAGGTTTTCTCATTTGCAAAATGGGGCTAGTATATAATTGTTGCAGTTAAGATTAAATGACATATATATATTGCTTGTCACAGGTTAGGCTATTTTAATAAGTCCTATCTCCCTCACCCTCCAGCCAGTGTTTCTCAAAGTAGTACAAGGTCTACCTGTACCAGGATCACCTGAAGTGCTCTTGTTACACAATGACGCCTTTCCATACCTAATGAATTAATTTACTGAGTGGAGCCTGAAACTGAAATTTAACTATCTCGCTGGAGTTGTGAGGCATCTAAATTATGTTAATTAACCTATATACAAAAAAAATTTTTTTTTGAGATGGAGTCTCACTCTGTCATCCAGGCTGGAGTGCAATGGTGCTATCTTGGCTCACTACAACCTCCGCCTTCTGGGTTCAAGCAATTCTCCATGCTCAGCCTCCTGACTAGTTGGGATTATAGGCATGTGCCACCACATCTGGCTAATTTTTGCATTTCTTTTTTTTTTTTTTAGTAGAGCCGGGGTTTCGCCATGTTGGTCAGGCTTGAACTCCTGACCTCAGGTGATCCGCCTACCTCGGCCTCCCAGAGTGCTGGGATTACAGGTGTGACCCTCTGTGCCTGGCAAAGACTTCTAATTACACGACTGTTCACTGAATCAAGTTTCTATTAGGATTTTCCCTAAGCTAAAAATAAGAAACTACTTACCTTTTTTTCAGAAATAATATGATACTTTGAAAAATGGATATATGAGAAGTATTCCTAATTCTTTTTATTTATTTATTTATTTATTTTCTGAGACAGGATCTCTGACACCCACACTGAAGTGCAGTTGTGTGATCTTGGCTCACTGCAACCTCCACCTCTCAGGTTCAAGCGATTCTCCTGCCCAGCCTACTGATTAGCCACCACACCTGCCTAATTTTTGCATTTTTAGTAGAATCAGGGTTTCACCATTTTCTTGATTCTTAAAGTCCAAGTTCAGAGTAAAACTAGGTGCTTTAAAGATGCGTCAAGGATGCTAAATACTAACCATTAACAAATTAGCAACAAAAAGTTAATACAACGCTAAACTGGACAGATTTTGATAAGGTTATTCCTTTATTTGTTGTGTGTTTTACTGTAAGACTGTCACTAGGGGTCGGGCATGGTGGCTCACGCCTGTAATACTGGCACCTTGGGAGGCCAAGGCAGGCAGATTGTTCAAGTCCAGGAGTTGGAGACCAGCCTGGGCAACGTGGCAAAACCCCATCTCTACAATAAAATTAGCCAGGCATGGTGGTACACATCTGTAATCCCAGCTACCCAGAAAGCTAAGGTATGAGGATCACTTGCTGTGAGGGGTGATTGAGCCACTGCACTTTAGCCTGGGTGACAGAATGTGACTCTGTCACACACACACACATACTCTTTTAAAAATTTGCAGGGTGCAGTGGCTCACACCTGTAATCCCAGCACTTTGGGAGGCCAAGGCGGATGGATCACTTGAGGTCAGTAGTTCGAGACCAGTCTGGCCTACATGGTGAAACCCTGCCTCTACTAAAAATACAAAAAAATTAGCCTGGCCTGGTGTTGGGCACTTATAATCCCAGCTACTTGGGAGGCTAAGGCAGGCAGGAGAATCACTTGAACCCGGGAGGCAGAGGTTGCAGTGAGTCGAGATCGCACCACTGCACTCCAGTTTGGGCGACAGAGTGAAACTCAGTCTCAAAAAAAAAAAGATTGTCACTAGAAACAATTTTTAGTTCAGGGCTTATATCAGAATAAACGGGATATAATTAGCAATTCAACTGTTTACAAAAATTGAAGGCCAGCGCAGTGGCTCACGCCTATATTCCCGGCACTTTGGGAGGCCAAGGCGGGCAAATCACCTGAGGTCAGGAGTTTGAGACCAGCCTGACCAACATGGTGAAACCCCATATCTACTAAAAATTAGGTGGGCATGGTGGTACATGCCTGTGATCTCAGTTCTCAGGAGGCTGAGGCAGGAGAATTGCTTGAACCCAGGAGGCGGAGGTTGCAGTGAGCCAAGATGGTGCCATTGCACTCCAGCCTGGGCAACAAGAGCGAAACTCCATCTCAAAAAAGAATTGAATAAATATATATTTAAATATATAATGAAAATGTGAGTGAACACAATTTGAAAACTGTTTTGTGTTAATAAGTTATACAAATTATAAAATTATACAATTCAGTATTTCGTTTGCAAACTCTTTAGTGCTTCTATAATTATGCAAATTTAAATTTTCCTGATTTATTTTTTCCCTACTGTTTTTGTTGCGTGTTTTTGTTTGTTTGTTTTTTAGAGACAGGGTCTTGCTCTGTCACACAGCCTGGAGTGCAGTGGTGCAATCATAGCTCACTACAGCCTCTAACTCCTGGGCTCAAACTCTCATCCTGCCTCTGCCTTCCAAAGTGCTTGGATTACAGGCATGAGCCACCTTGCTTAGCCCCTACTGTTTTCTCTTGAATCCTCACCCTCCTTTCTTAGATTCATTGTCATCTTACTACAGTACTGTATCCCTAATCAGTTTTTTCAGAAATGGTCTCAAGAGTGGTACTTTGAGTCCTTGTTTATCCAAAAGTGTTTATTTTGCCCCCAGGCTTTGAATACTGGTTTGACCAGGTACTGCAGCTCCTGTTGCTCAACATTTAGTATAACTTCCTTATAGTGTGTCTTCCTAAACTTCGGAGAGTAGAAAGCTAAAAACCTCATTTTCCAGCTCCTTTGTAGTCAGTGTTCTGAATATGATTTACAAAAAACTGTTTATTTTTTTTATTACTATTTTTTTGAGATGGAGTTTCTCTCGTCGCCCAGGCTGGAGTGCAATGGTACAATCTCGGCTCACTGCCTCTACTGGGATTACAAGCATGCGCCACCACGCTTGGCTAATACTTTGTATTTTTAGTAGAGACAGGGTTTCACCATGAGGCCAGGCTGGTCTGGAACTCTTTGCCTCAAATGATTCACCTGCCTCAGCCTCCCAAAGTGCTGGGATTACAGGTGTGAGCCACCACGCCTGGCCTACATAAAACTGTTTATATACCTTTGTATGAGACTTATTTGGAGGTAAATTAAGAGGAGGGAGAGAGACACCTATTTTTCTGATGTGGATTATATTGTTGGCTTCCTGCTTTAGTCAGTGGTTGCATGGTAGCAGCAGCTTCCTGTTTTGACCTGCAATTTTCTCTTGTTAGCAGAGGTAGTCTAGTTCTAGAGCCAGCAGCTGCAGAATTGGCCTATCAATTCATCAAGCACCAGAACTGATCATGGCAGGACATCCTTGGAGGGCTGGTTCTGCAGGGTACTTTGGAAATGGTTCCTGGAAGCTCAGTCTAGTCTGCCTTTTGGCCAGTTCAGTAATTCTTTAATTCATTTAATAACTTATAATAAATAAATTCTTCTCATAAACCAGCTATAGTAAGTAGCCTACTCTCTGCAACAGAATTCTAATTTTAGATTATCCCTTGTTATTGCCAAGAATGAAATGCTTTCTGAAGGTAAGCCTATGGCAGCCCAAGTGGCTGCCATGAGAAATCATTTTGGCAAAAGCAAAGAATAACAAAAGGATTGTGTAGTAGCCTGCCTCCAAGATGGTCTTCAATGATCCCTGCTTCACACTCTTTTGTAGTCCCCCTCAGTCCCCACACCATATTGTATCAGGGTTAATTTGTATAACCAATAGAATATGGGAGAAGTGATGGCATGTCACTTCCAAGATGAAGCTATAAAAGCCTGCAGTTTCCATCTTGCATGCGTGCTTGGGCACACATACACACAGTCTCTCTCTCCCTCTCCTTTCCCTCCCCTTACCTGTCAGATCCACTTTAGGGGAAGCCATATCTTAAATGCTTGGGCTCACATACACTCTCCCTTTCTCTCTCTTCCTCTCCTTTTACCTCCCCCAACCTGTCAGATCCACTTTAGGGGAACCCATGTCTTAAACAGTCCTATGGAGGGCTTACATAATGAGGAACTGCAGAATTCTCTTGCCAGCAGCCATGTGAATGAGTTTGAAGTGAATCCTCCAACCCAAGTCTTCAGAGGTTGCATTCTCAGCTGTCAGCTTGAGTGCAAGCTCATGGGAGATCCTGAGTCAGCACTACCCAATAAAGCTACTCTTGGATTTCTGACCCTGATAAACCATGTGAGATGATAATTTAAAAAAATGTTTTTTAAGAGATGGTATCTCACTCTGTTGCCCAGGTTGGAGTACAGTGGTGTGATCTTAGCCCACTGCAGCCTCGAACTTCTGGGCTCAAGCAATCCTCCTGCATTAGCCTCCTGAGAAGCTGTGAGTAACTCATAAAATTGACTCATGTCCTTAAGACCAGTCTGAATCCAGTCCTGTATATGCCACTTCCACTTGATGGCAACACATGCTGCTGTGCACACCTAACTCACAGTGGGGAGGAGAAATTATCCCAGGGAGAAATCAGAGCAATATTTCTGGTGGTTCAATATATGGGTGGAGATGACAGCTAATGGTTTGACCAGAGGGTCAGTGATTTGACAACTACAAGGTAAGAAACCTAGGACAGGTATGGTGGCTTAGGCCCATAATATCTCAACATTTTGGAAGGCCAAGGCAGGAGGATCACTTGAGGCCAGGAGTCCGAGGCCAGCATGGGCAACATAGAGAGATTCCCTATCTCTAAAAATAAAAATAACAAAATTAGCCAGATGTGGTGGAGCAAGTTTGTAGTCCCAGCTACTCTGGAGGTTAAGGTGAGAAAACCACTTGAGCCTAGGAGTTCTCGGCTGCAGTAAGCCAGGATCACGCAAGTGCACTCCAGCCTGAGCAACAGAGCAAGACCCCATCTCAAAAAGAAATAAAAATAAATTTTAAGAAAGAAAGAAAAAAAAGAAACCTAGGAATTAGAAGCTTTAGGGAAATATGCAGAGAAACTCAAGAATAGGCCCCAAATGCAAGGATATTTGTTTCCTGTGTGAAAACTTATCAAAAGCTTTCTTATCAAAAGCCCTCTTCTGTAGGTAAGGCTTTTAATATTTAGGTGGACAGCGTAACCTACACTATGGACATTGGTTAGCTTCTTTCCCCAGCCATCTAAAGTGCTTGCTCAATTATGCTACATTTTGGGAAAATTCCCTCAGCTTCTTTCCAACTCAGATTTTCAGTCTTTGTTGTTGTTTAGACAGGCTCTCTCTGTCACCCAGGCTAGAGTGCAGTGGTGTGATCCTGACTCACTATAACTTCTACCGCCTGGGTTCAAGCCATTAGTGCCTCAGCCTCCTGAGTAGCTGGGACTACAGGCACCCACCATCCTGTCCAGCTAATTTTTTGTATTTTTAGTACGAATGGGGTTTTACCATGTTGTCCAGGCTGGTCTCGAACTCTCTGGCTCAAGCCATCCACCTGCCTTGCCTTCCCAAACTGCTGGAATTACACGGGTGAGCCACCACACCCGGCCCAGATTTGCAGTACACTGCTAGTGTCCATTCTGCTGTTCAATCCATCTATTAAGCAAAAGTTTTTTGTCTTTTTTTTTTTTGAGACAGGGTCTCACTCTGTCACCCAGGCTGGAGTGCAGTGGCACAATCTTGGCTCACTGCAACCTCTGTCTCCCCAGTTCAAACNTGAATAGGATGATCTATAAACCTTTCTTTGAGCTGTAAAACTCTACCTTCATTTTTTTGTTTTTTTGGGGGGTTTTGTTTTTGAGACAGGGTCTCACTCTGTCACCCAGGCTGGAGTGCAGTGGCACAATCTTGGCTCACTGCAACCTCTGTCTCCCCAGTTCAAACAATTCTGCTGCCTCAGCCTCCCGAGTAACTGGGATTACAGGCGTTTGCCTAAATGCCTGGCTAGTTTTTTGTATTTTTAGTAGAGAAAGGGTTTTACCATGTTTGGCCAGGCTGGTCTCGAACTCCTGACCACAGGTGATCCACCCACCTGTGGTGGGGGGGGGCAGTGAGAGGAAAACAGGAGGGAGATGTGCTGAGTTCCCTAGGGCCCTGCCCAGTCAGAATTCTTTCTAATAAGGTCCAAGCTCTTGGCTTTAATCAGAGTTCAGTGATACAAGTCACTCCTCCATTAAAATTTTCTTCTTACTCTGATGCCCTTAGGGGTATGAAATTATTTCTAGTCTTTCCTTTCCAACCTTTATACTTTAACCCTTTTTACTGCTTAACCTCAATAACAATATAGGGAGTAGGGCACAGCTGTAGGTTTCAATCTTTTAATGGCTAACCCATGATCTCCTTCTACTCTTTTTTTTTAAGACAGGGTCTCACTATGTTGCCTAGGCTGAAATACAGTGGCTACTCATAGGTGCAACTGTAGCACACTAGCGCCTCAAACTCCTAGGCTCAAGCAATCCTCCCACCTCGGCCTCTTGAGTAGCTGGACTGCTAACACATACCACCATGCCCAGTTTTCTCTCTATTCATCTTGAGATTAAAATATCTCTGGAATTGTTTTTACCTCTTTGGTAGTTTTCTCCTGCCATGATTTGGGATATGGGTTTTCTTATTCTTGTTTCTGTAACAATCTAATCCCATTTGTTTTTCATACTTTAGATATTTCACATCAATAGTTACTTTTAGTTTACTAGAATTACTTATGGATTTAATCTTACAAAAGATAGGAATTTTTTCATGGACATAATATTGACTCTAATAAAATGAATACCCAGTGCCCAACATCTAGCTTGAGAAATACTGTATCACAAATAGCATTGAAGTGTACCCCGTGTATTCCTCCCTCATGTTCCTCCTTCCCCTCCCCAATGGACATTTAATGGGATTTGGAACAGGTACAGAAATAGGTTAACATGATTAGTTTGCTCTGTTGAGGCAATCATCACTGAATTCAAAAATTCAAAAATGTTTTTCCAAAACAACACATATCTTTAAAATATCACTCCAGATGTTACCATTTAGAGCCAATATTTTATGATCTACACTGTCTCCAGAGAGAGCTAATGTTAAAAGTGTTCTTTGAAATCAAATATATTAAAACAACATCTATATTTAGCAATAAAGTTTCAAAATTAGATAGGTGTTGAAATGGATGAAAGCTTTGATCCTAGTGATAAAGGATTAGGGTTTATGTTAATTTCAAAAAAAAAAAATTGTGGCTCAAAAATGAACATTATGAGACATAGTTTATAAGGAAATTAGTTTACTGTAATAAGCATGTGAAAAAACACAAACACACCATTCTCAGCAGAACGTAAACATCAGGCTGGGGCATGTTTAGGAAGGGCAGCTTTGAGGAATGACCCAGTTCCTCAAAGGAAGAACATGTGGTTGGCATTTCTGCCGTTCAGGATGAGGTCCAGACAGGTAATGCACTTTAAATGAGGACTTACTTTTCTACCTCCAGTGACATCACCTTGAACTTCTAACACAGTTATATTGTTTGGTTGCAAGAATTTTTCTTGTACCACCAGCATCTTCTTGCTACACTGTCCAATGATTATATACCAGTAACCAAGTATCACAGTCACTTTGCAACTCTGCAATGCCAGTCTAGGTCTAGGAAGGAATGACCAGGCCCTAAAGCAATATAATCTATGACTATAAGTGGACAGCTCTTTCACCCTGACCAGCATTCATCTTTTCACTTCAGTTTTCCTTTGGGAGACTACTTTCTTTCACTCTAGGCCATTGCAGTAGCATCGTCAATCTAAGCTCCTAGAGCCACAGGATAGGTACATAATCCTGGTTAGAGGAAAAAGATTGCTAGAAATTTGATTCATGAGATCAATGACATACGATAGAAAATATAAGAGCTGAGATATTTTGATGGCAGGGCTCTAGAAGGACTGTCCTTCAGTTTCTGTAACTTCAGATTCCAAAATTACCGTGGTTTTTATCTTTCCTAAGGCTGTGGACCCAGCTTTCCTTAGACTTTATAAACTGTCCTCTGTCATGCTGACAAATTTTGTTTTGCTGAAGATAGCCCAAATGAGTTTCTACTGCTTGCAATCAGAAAAACCTACCTGATCCATTCACTGATGTTACTGTCAGCTGTTTCCCAAAATTGGAAAGCTGGAATCTTTAACACTTTAATGTTTATTGTGGATCTTTGTTTTGTTTTAAAAGAGTTTTCTATCAAGAGTTCTTGAACAGGCCAGGCATGGTGGCTCAGGCCTGTAATCCCAACACTTTGGGAGGCTGAGGCAGGCAGACCACTTGAGCTCAGGAATTCAAGACCAGTCTGAATATGGTGAAACCTTGTCTCAACTAAAAATACAAAAATTAGCTGGGTGTGGTGGTGCTCACCTGTAATCTCAGCTACTTGGGAGGCTGAGATAGGAGAATCACTTGAACCTGGGAAGTGGAGATTGCAGTGAGCCCAGATAGCACACTTCAGCCTGGGTGAGAGAGCAAGGCTCCGTCTCAAAAAAAGAAGAGTTCTTGAACAACTGTGAGTTAACTTCAAATCGCTTTTTCTCCTAAAAAGATAGTACAGTACTTTTATGAGTGAAATAAGATATTCTGCCAACACAGTAGTGACCAAAAAAATTTATTAGCTTTAGTCTCCACCCTTTTAAATGTGCTCTAGGTACAAAATAAACATTACATATGTATAAGATCAGTCTTTCCAACTTTAGAATGTATAAATAAGGATGACAATTTTTAAATAAAATACTTTAGTCACAATCACACAAAACTACCTTCTAAGGAAATCTGACCAGTGAGGCAGTTAAACTTGTGCTTTCAGCTCTGAAGAATTAAACTTAAAATGCATTCATCCTTTCTGCTTTTAATGAAAAATAATACCTACCCTTGGAAACAGCATAAGCCTTGTTATGCTGGTCTAGCTCCTAAATGAAAATGTGGACTGAGTTACAGTTTACTGTAATAACCTAAGAAGCCTTTGAAAATTAGCAATGGATCAAAATATTTACATATATTCAAGGCTTTTTCTTAGGATGAAAGGTAACACAGTTCCTTAATGTCTTTTAAAAGAAACTTTGAAATTAAACCTTATGGTCACAACTAGTCAAGACTTTCATTCAAAAATGTTGCTTAAATATCAAATTTCTCTTCACAGACGCTATGTCCATTTTCTTCATAATCTTCTCTTGTTACCACCATATCTTCAAAATCATCATTCTCTGATATCAATTTTCCACCTTCCCAGGCATAAGTAATAGGGCTGAAAATAAAGGTATAAATGAACCCAGATGATTTTACAGGAAAACTGAAATGCCTGAAACATAAATTACTATTAGGTTGGTGCAAAAGTAATTTGTGTTTTTTGCCATTAAAATGTGGCAAGTTTTACCCAACAGAAAATCATTTAAGATATAGAAATAAGAATACATTTGACATGAGTAGAGCAAACTAAAAAGGAAAGGAAACTCTGTCACCGCTACAAAATAGTAAGTGTTCCTTTTTCCCTATGTCCTGAATTTATGGACCCTCTAATTCTAAAGAAAAAAAATATACATATATAAGCAAAAGATCAAAAGATGCCTAAAAGGAAAAACTGTCATACTGAGTCTGAATTCTGTATGTGGCAAAGATATGTCATCTCAATAATTCTCATAGCAACCCATAAAATAGCTATTACTCTCACTTTCTAGATTTGAAAAATGAGGCTCAGAGAGGTTAAGTCTGGAACTAGAATTTAGGCTGGAACTAGGATTTAACTCAGAACTATTTTACAGTCTGTACTTTTGCTGCTACACTTTGTTGCCTCTAATAAATGAAACAGAAAACATAGGACATGATAAACAATTATGTGGGAGGACACAGATAATAGGTAAAATTTGAGCAGGTATAGTTTGGTTTTGCTATCTACAACTAAGGTTATTCTTTGTGTTATGACTCAATTCTATTTCTATTCTTCTTCTTCCCCAGTTTAGAGTTTCAAATCTATAAAAGGTAAAGAAAAATGTTAAATCAATGTTTTCTAGCCTGGTGTGGTGGCATATACCTGTAGTCCTAGCTACTTAGGAGGCTGAGGCAGGAGGATTGCTTGGACCCAGGAGTTTGAGGTTGCAGTGAGCTATGATCACACAACTGCCTGGATGACAGAGTAAGACTTTTATCTCTATTAAAGATCAGGCATGGTGGCTCACGCCTGTAATTCCAGCACTTTGGTAGGCCGAGGTGGGAGGACTGCTTGAGCCCAGAAGTTCAAGAACAGCCTGAGCAACACAGTGAGACCCTATCTCTACAAAAAAATTTTTAAAAATGAGCCAGGCATGGTGGCGCATACATGCAGTCCCAGCTACATGGAAAGCTGAGGTGGGAGGATCACTTGAGCCCAGAAGACAAGGGGGCAGTGGGCCGTGATCACACCACTGCACTCCAGCCTGGTGACGGAGTGAGACTCTGTCTCAAAAAAAAACAAACAAACCCCAAAACCCAACTTGGCTGGGCATGGTAGCTCACACCTGTAATTCTAACACTTTGGGAGGCTAAGGCAGAAGGATCACTGAACCCAGGAGTTAGAGGCTAGCTTAGGCAACATGGTGAGACTCTGTCTCTACAGAAAAAAAGAAAAGATTTCTTTTCCTTTTCTTTCTTTTTTTTTTTTTTTTTTGGAGACAGGGTCACATGCTATTGCCCAGGCTGGAGTGCAGTGGTGCAATCCTAACTCACTGTAACCTCAAACTCATGGACTCAAGCGATCTCCCTACCTTGGCCACCCAAAGTGGTCAGATTACAGGTGTGGGCCATCAAACCTGGCCAATAAATATTTCTTTATTGTATTTATTATATTTGCATTACCCTTTTATAAAAATTGATTTATATATAAGTATACATATAAAAAAGCAGTAAACAATAAAAATTTATTGAATAAATTAATAAGACCTATTTCTGTGGATCCCTTAGCCTGTAATCGATGCATGCAAGATAAAAATCCAATATGCTTTCTACTCTTGAGAATGTATAAACATTAATGGTGATAAAAATCATCCCAATATTTTAAAATTGTTTATTCATAGGCCGGGTGCGGTGGCTCACGCCTGTAATCCCAGCACTTTGGGAGGCCGAGGCGGGTGGATCACGAGGTCAAGAGATCGAGACCATCCTGGTCAACATGGTGAAACCCCGTCTCTACTAAAACTACAAAAAATTAGCTGGGCATGGTGGCGCGTGCCTGTAGTCCCAGCTACTCAGGAGGCTGAGGCAGGAGAATTGCTTGAACCCAGGAGGTGGAGGTTGCGATGAGCCGAGATCGCGCCATTGCACTCCAGCCTGGGTAAAAAGAGCGAAACTCCGTCTCAAAAAAAAAAAAAATTGTTTATTCATTTATCTCACAGCTATAAAATAAAGTGATACCAATGAGAGGCTTCTATTAAATTCTACTAATTTTGGAAAATTCTACTTTAGCTTTAAAACAAAACTGTAGAATTGAGAGTCAGGTATGTGGGGTCTTGTTTGCAACTCTGCCACTAACACTAGGGGTGGGTTTTTTTGACATGTACTTTAGTAAGAAGTCCTCACTGAAGGTAAGAAAACTGGGTTTTAATGTGATCATTGCTATTAACTCACCATAAGGCATTTGCCAACTCATGAGCTCCTGTTTCTTTATTTACAAAATAAGAATATTGAATAGGATGATCTATAAACCTTTCTTTGAGCTGTAAAACTCTACCTTCATTTTTTTGTTTTTTTGGGGGGTTTTGTTTTTGAGACAGGGTCTCGCTCTGTCACCTAGGCTGGCATACAGTGGTGCAATCTAGCTCACTCCAACCTCTACCTCCTGGGCTCAAATGATCCTCCTACCTCAGCCTCCTGAGTAGCTGGGACTAACGATGCACACCAGCACATCCAGCTAATTTTTTGTATTATTTTGTAGAGACAAGGTTTCACCATGTTGCCCAGGCTAGTCTCAAATTCCTGAGCTCAAGTGATCTGCCTGTCTCAGTCTCCCAAAGTGCTGAGATTATAGGTGAGAACTACTGTGCCTGGCCCTACCTTAGGTTTATTTTAACCACTAAAGTGGAAGTGATGAGATGCACTTTTTCTCATATAACAGGGTATGGGGTAGATGTAAAACAATTCCGAATTTTAAGAAACTCATTAGTAAAAGTCATTTAAAATATTTAGAATTTTTTAAAATTCTGAAACAACTTATGAATTGATAAAACGTATCACAATGGTTTGATTCTTAAATTTCTATTCTTGACAGAACTGTCAAGAAATAATACATCTCAGATAAATCATATAGACAATAACTTGATTGCTTTGCCTATAAAAATCTCTTAGGATCAAGGCTGATTTACTACATGGGAGTAATCACCCCATATACTTAATGGAGCACCCATTATGTACGAAACACAATGACTGGCACTGTACATACTTCTATCCCACTTAATTTAGTGAAATGTAAGTTTTCTCATTTCAATTTTTGAAAGAAGAAAAATGAATATTCAGCAGGTGAAATAAACCAGCCACCATGGGAGAGCCAGGCTTTAATCTCAAGTCACCAGACCACCTTTTCTACACGCTGACTTCCATGTTTGTTTCTATATAAAACAACACTTACTTTTCAGGCAGCACAACAGAAACATCATAGTCTGTTGGAGTAAGACATCGAACTTCTGAGTAAACTCGATCCCTAAATCCTGGGAAAAGGGAGTTTCCTCCTGTCAAGACAATGTTCTTAAAAAAATGTGGCTGCATTTCTTTAAAAGAAGAAACGGAGACAGAAGGAAAAAAGGCATTAGAAAATCTGTTTACTTTTTTGAAATGATGTGGATGAGGGATCAGATAAGCAATTAAGGATTATAGTTACTGGTGGGAAACCAAATAAATTTTCCGGTCCACTCTGATTTGTAATGAGATTACAGTTTATACAAGTGAAGACATTAAACAGTGAAATATGACCTCACAGATCTTTAAAAGAAAAAGCTAAGGTGAGGAAGGTAAACTACTGGCTACTTATTGTACACTCATGTAAGCCATATATAAGTGAGTGACACTATAGTAACAAAGAGTTGATAATTATAATCATTCTTCTCTAAAATGGAGGGGGGGTCTTGCTGTGGGCTGAGACTGTAGGCTACCATAAGGATGAAACCAAGGTCTTTAATGACATTTGAACTTACAAGTCCCAATCTCCATATTATCTCACTGAGGCAAATTTATGTTATACAATACTTACCTTTGATAGTTAAAAACATTCGTAATCTTTGTTTAAACAAGGGATCTAAGCATGAACACTCATTAAAGTTACATGATAGCAAATGTTAAGTATTAAAAGCCAACAAAACATCACTGGGAAATCCATCAGGAATTAATAGGTACGGGCCATCCCACCTAATGTTTCTATTCACCAAAACAAGGGCAGAGTTTCCTTATAGTGACTTTTAAGTCTCACTCTGCCATGACATTAAAGTAGCGTAGTACAAAATGTTGTAACACTGTGACTGCAACTTTATATAAAATGTGAAATATCAAAACAGCTGTGAAATAATTATGTTAAGGATAGCAGTGTGTTTTTCTTTCTTTTTTTATGAGAGGAAAGCACATGGCCTGTGCTAGATTTTCTCCAATGCCTACTTCTTGTGAACCAGGGAGATATTAAAGTACTCTAAAACTCTAGAACATTATTTACTTAAGGCATGAAATCACTATGAAGCACCATATTCCAATCTCTTTAATGTTAATCCTGTATGTTAGTCTAAATATAACAGAAAGAATAAGTCAATCCATCAATAGCTGAAAACCATTAAATTGTTAAATTATAAATTTCTATTCTATACAGATCTGGATTAAATTAAAACTTTTCTAAAATGGATATGGCAATTTAATACTTGTGGAGAGACACGTTTCTTCAAGTTTAAATGGACCATAATCATTTTTCCTCTGTCAAATTTATAATCACAAAAAAAGATAAAAGAAAAAAACCTTATAATCAAAGATGAATCAATAATTATTTAAATGCATTATGGGATCTAGAAATCTCTGCAAATAAAACAGACTCACCAATTTGCCTGAAATTATTTAGAAGAAACAGAGTTCATAAGATGATGTTTTTAAATAATTATAATTATTTAGCATTTTACTCTATTTATGTACCTTCAGGTAGATTCTGAATTGAATAGACAATAGCTTCTGGAATTCCCATTTCTTGAATGCCTATATCAGAA
Organism: Cebus imitator; assembly: GCF_001604975.1. NCBI lineage: Eukaryota > Metazoa > Chordata > Mammalia > Primates > Cebidae > Cebus > Cebus imitator. Next base: position 17,838,930 of record NW_016107333.1, on the reverse strand, counting down.
GGATTAAAGAGTATTTCTGGAACAGCAAATCTCTCATTGGCCAGACGAAGAATTTGTTCCCCAGATTTATATTTTCCACTCAACACCATCTCTTCCCTTGGCTTAAAGAAAAAGAAGATTAAACGTTTAAGTTACATTATATAGCTAACATAACTAATAATAACTAGTTCTTGGAAGTTTCAAGATTCTCAAAATTTTAAAAAATGTGGCTGCCTTTACTGTTGCCAAAACCACACAAAACACAACTAAATAATTACTGACGCTAATATGGCTGTTCCTTCACAGATAATTTGGAAGCTTTATTCCATGCACTTTAAAATACAAAGAGGGCCAGGCAGTAAGACTCATGCCTATAATCCCAGCACTTTGGGAGGCCAAAGTTACCCTGGGAAACATAGCGAGACCCCTGTCTCTTAAAAATAAATTAAAATACCAAGAAAAAAAGGGAAAACAGACAAGAGAGAACTTCATAATCTACCTATAATGGTACAATGATTCTAGTTTCTAGGGAACAAAGAACACAGTCTAAATAAAAAACATAGTACTATGTCTTGTGTTTCTACTACTGCTTAATTTCACTCCCCTAATTTAGGTGTTTACTGGATATGTGGCTCTATTAGGATTTCCCCTTTCCCTTCTGGAAAAAGCCTACATCTCTATATTTCTTTACTATGTATTCAATCTCTATTCAAAATTAGTTTCCAAATGATTTAAGCAAGTCCATGGTCCTTATCCTTGAAATTACCTTATAATGTGAATTTTATATGCATGAGGCCTATGTATAACAAACAAACTTTAAACAACCATGACTCATATTTTCTTGTTATTTATTTTCTGCTAACCCACCCATTCTGTGAGCTGTAGCTGATGGGGCTAGAAAAATAATCTCTCTCCACAATATTCTAGATCATTAAAATAATGGTCCCTCTCAATTTTACAACTATCAGCTTTCCTAGATTCAGTTAAAGACATTCCTTACATTTGACTTATAAATGCAGTTGTCCTCTCATAAAAGGATAGGTCCCAGTTCCTTATAAGTATAGAAATACTTAAAATATATTAAAATATTAGCAATGTATTATTAAAGAGTAATAAATAAAGAATATTATAGATTCCTTAATATAATCAGCCATCCACTATTCAGATTTCAGCTTCCTGAGAGGTTTTTTCTGATGTCCAAATAAAGGATCCTTCACCATTCTCTATCACCCAATATTATCCTCTTGGCTTATACTGTTATTTATCATCACATATCCACTAACTAGCATTAAAAAAGTACCTGGTACACAGTAGCTACTCAAATTCTTGAATAACAGCATGCAAGACAACAGCATGTCATTCATTAAACATATTACATACATGAACTGCACTCTCATATAACCCTGTAAGATGGGCATATTTTCCTTTTAAATTAATGATGCAATTGGGCCCTGCAAGGCTACATTACTTGTTCAAGGTCATTCACATCATAACCCAAAGCACATGCAAAATATTCCTTCCACTATACTACCACTCATAACCTGGGTATAAATAGTTAGATTTTGATCATTTGGAATTCCATGCTCAAAATACTATTTTTAAATAAAAAATATCCTGAAAAGTATATAATATTCAAATACTCTAAGAAGACCAGAAAACTATAAATCACTGTTAACCCAAAATACTGCTATAGTAACAAAGAGAAAAATATTATGCCTCATAGAAATATTCTTCCTTCTTAAGCAGAATGGAAAATCTTTCCTATGAATTTATAAATTCATTAAATTCCAGCCATTCATTGGCTTGAGTTTAAGGGATATAACTAATTTGTCAACATTCAAAGTAACCTGAGATAGATGCAGACTTGGAGAATTTCAGTTGACAAAACATTAGACGTTACCTAGTTTATAGTCCTGTGTGACAGAAGAGTATCATGTGACTTATTCTGGATCAAATGACTAGGGGAGAGAGTCAGAACTAGAAATCCTTGTTAAATGTTAGCACTAAAGCCATTAACTATTAACATGTAATCTGGAGGCAGGGCACACTGGCTATGCATATAATCCCAGTACTTTAGGAGGCCAAGGTGGGAGGATCACTTGAGCCTAGGGGTTGAGACCAGCCTGGGCAACATAGATGAGCGTGGTAGCTCATCTCTACAAACAACTTTTTAAAAACTTAGCCAGGCTTTGTCGCAACCACCTGTGGTCCCAGCTACTTGGGAGGCTAAGATGGGAGGATCACTTGAGCCTGAGAAGTCAAAGCTGCAGTGAGTTGTGATCGTACCACTGTGCTCCAGCCAGGGCTACAGAGCGAGACCCCCATCTCAAAACAAGACAAAAAATGTAATCTGGTATAAGTAGTTTTTTTTTTTTTTTTAAGAGTATAATTTAAAAAGACTTTTATTTTAGACATAAATGAAACATATAAGTGTCACTAGGAGCTGCTACTTTAGGTAATGTGTCAATGTAAGTCATGATTACTACATAGCCCTCATAAAGTTAGTTCCAGTACAATTAAAGATATGGTCAGTTTATGTTATATTAGCTCTGTAGAAAGTGGTAATCAATAATGAAGATTATTTTCTCAATTTAGCTCGGTCAAATTCATTACACTTTAGTAGGCTTCCTTTCTGATAAGAAAGAAAACTGGAATTTCTATCGGTTGTTATCTGTAATGATATTACAGACCTTATTTTTATTGCTATTGTTACTACCATTAACATTAAAGCTATAAAATCAAGTATGTAACTTTTTTCCAACTACTTAAAAATATTCTTAAAACTATCAGAGTTCAAGTGTTAATAAAATCCTAGGAATAAAGGCTCTCAGATAAATGTTCATTTTAATCAAGTATTAAAATGGAAACAATATACAAAAATCTCAATATATAAAATATAACTGTTTCTAAGTCTTAAAAAAATTAAGATGATTTAACACAGACTCTGAATAAGGTATTCATTTTTAACAAAATTGACAAGAAACATTTGCTGTAACACTGTATCATCTGCCAAAACCCCAGTCCCAACAGACTTTGTCCACTCATCTGCTATCAAAATACAAATCACATATGAGAATCAGCAAGAGTCTATCCTGAGTAAATGAAGTACAGTCCATAACCAGATCTGTTCACAAGGTCACAAGCCAATAAAAAACCGTATATGGCTTCTGCCTTTTCTAAAGATGAGTAAAGTAATGGTTAACTGGGAGAATGACCACACCTCTACTGGCTCATTGCATAAGGTACTGACTCAAGAAAACAAGGCTTATAATTTGGCAAGGAAGAACCTGGCAAAGTTTAGAAGAAAATGTCCAATAAACAAATAGGTTGTCATTTGCAGGGAATGAGAATCTTTCTAAATAAAAAAAAATTTCCTAGTTGACTATCCAATCATCTGGAAGAGGTTTTAAATTTTCAAACTTATGAAATAAGCAATTCTAGGAAGAGGAACTGAGAATATGGATACACGTTTTGTTTTGTTTTATTTTGTTTTGAAGTGCCCCAAGAGATTCTAATGATCAGTCAAGTTTGAAGAGACTGGAAATCACTGAGATTTTTACTCAGAACCATCTCTGCAGATATCAGGATTACTTTACCTCCATTAACCCTAAAGAGTACCATAAATTTTCCACAAGGTATCGGCTATAAAAAATGATAATGATCAAATGCATCTAATAAGAAAGAGGTTTGGTATTTAAATGTTTGGGGCAGTTTTCCCTGTCTTGTAAAGAAGAAAAAAAGATATACCTTCCATATCCTAGCTAGGACTTGGGCTTCCACAGTTTCTCTCTACCTGATGCATGCCTAGGCAACCTTATCCCATAATCCATCTCAATTCCCATTTCTGAAAGCCAGCCTAGGTCCTTTCATAAGGATCTGTTTCATTTTTTGTTTGTTTTGCTTTTAAAGAGACAGGCTCTCGCTCTAATTGCCCAGCTCTAGAGTGCAGTGAAATGATCATAGTTCACTGTAGACTCGAACTCCTGGGCACAAGTGATCCTCCCACTTCAGCCTCCTGAGTAGCTAGAACTACATGTGTGTGACACCATGCCCAGCTAATTTTATTTTATTTTATTTTACTTTTGAGACAGGGTCTCACTTTGTTGCTGAGGCTGGTCTCAAACTCCTGGCCTCAAGCAATCCTCTCACTTCAGCCTTCCAAAATGCTGGAAGTATAGGTAGGTGTGTGCCACCACACCCAGCCTCCAGGATCTGTTTGTAAGAACATAAAAGGATGATTTCAGTTTTATAAGTCCCCAAGTAGTCTCTGAACTCTCATTCATACTTCACCTCAATAATCTGGCCCCCAAAAAATTCATTTTTGTTTTCAGTCATACTAAGTATAAATAATTACATAAAACCCATGTATTCACCAACCAGCTTAATGTAACTTTAAAGATAAGCTGACACTCTCTTATTTGGTGTTTTATCATTCACATAGTTTTTTATACTTTTACTTCATATTTATGTAAACCTTAATAACATATTATTCTCACAAAAAAGAGAACATATATTATTACTCTACATAGACTGAAAGTATACATAGCTTTCTAAAATGTGCTTTTCTATGAAAATCAGATTTCTGAGATTTATCCATGCTGTTTATATAGCTCTACTTAATTAACTACTGCTTATTTTATTATATGAACATATCAAAAATTATTCTCCTTCCATTAGTGGATATCTAGGCAGGTCTCAATTTTTCACTATTTTAAAGTACACTGCAATGAATATTATCATAAATGTCTCCTTTTGCAAATGTGCTTATGTTTCTGATCAAAGATTTTTAACTTCTCAACAGTCCTCAATAAGCTGGTAACCAGAAAGGCAAACTTCACATTTACCTAAACACAGAAGTAATTTTATCGGAGCTTATCAAAGATAAATAGTAATTATTTTGACATCCACGACAAACTGCTTCTTGACACTTTGAAACTCCACTGGATTTTGCCCTCTTCTAATCTAATTATAACAGACCAAACCGGAGTGAAATTTGGCCCCGGGTCAGCTATGTCAATAATTTTCACAATAAGAAAATAACCAATTTCTAACTCAATTTAAACAAATTTTTAAATAAACAAAAATGAGTTAACTATAATATACATAATGATACTGTTTATCTCCAGATTTGTCCCATGTGCTATCTTTTGGCTGAGAGTTCTTTTTCTAAATAAATTTACTAAGAAATTTATTAATCAAATTTCACTTTTGCCTGGTGAAATGGCCAACAGGAAGGTAGTCATCAACAATTCAACAAGGGCCAGGAGCAGTGGCTCATGCCTGTAATCTCAACACCTAGAGGCCAAAGCAAGAGGATCATTTGAGCCCAGGAGTTCGAGATCAGCCTAGGCAACAATGTAGGTGCCCATCTCTACAAAAAAATACAAATATGAGCTAGGTGTGGTGACGCAAGCCTGCAATTGCAGCAGCTCTGGAGGCTGAGACAAGAGGATCACTTGAGCCTCGGAGGTCAAGGCTATAGTGAGCGCTGTGATCACACTATTGCACTCTAGCCTGGGTGACAGAGTGAGATGCAACAACAACAAAAGCCAAACAAAAGAAAAAACAACTCTCTAAGGCCCTGCCAATCCCAGCTGGATGTGAAATTCTTCAAGTGAGAGGTGATCACTCGAAATATCATTGATTTATTTTTATTTTTATTTTATAATAGAGACAGGTTCTTGCTTTGTTGCCCAGGCCAGTCTCTAACTCCCATCTTGGCCTCCCCAAGTGCTGGGATTATAGACATGAGCCACAGCAACCAGCCATGGATGGCTTTTAAAAATTACCTTACAGAAGCCCTTTTTAATTGTACTGAAGTCAGGCAAGACATAGTCTATCATTACTGTATTTTCTTCTCCTTTCAACCTGGAAAACAAAATTGAGATTTATGAAATATTCTAATTATGTGTAATATCCCCAACAATCTACTTTCCAAATCTTAAATTATCATTATACATACTTTGCAATATCCATGTCTCTATAAAAATCCTGAGACACATAGCATACATCTTCTTTCACTTGATTAATCACATGTGTTTCATCCATAACATGTAGCTGCCTAACAGAAATAAAAGTTGCAAAATTTGGAACAAACAATTACATATAATTCACAATTATCCAAAATTTTTTTTTCTGGAATTAAATTTTCAGGCAACTGATTTTTTGAAATATTAAATTCTTGAATGTGTAAAATAATTTTAACCTTATGGAATATTCTCACTTCCATTAATTTCTACACTATTCCTCTGAGGGCAGGTATTAGTCTAGTTTATAGGTAAGGAAACTGAAAACAAAGGTGTTAAGTGGGAAGGTTTTTCTAACTAAAGAGTAAACTTCCCCCACCAAACCATTCTGAATAGAATCTTGCTACACAATACTTTAACTCCATGCACTTTCTTTTCTGATTATGTAAGTATTGTTGAGTCAGCACATAATACCAAGCACATATAAGCTGTTTAATAAATATCTGACAAGTAAATCAAAGAAAACATTGGCTTACTATAGAAATAAACATGTTTAAAAATAAAAACTTTTTGATCTTCCAAAGTGCTGGATTACAGATATGAGCCACTGCACCTGGCCATAATTATTTCTAATGAAAAAATTGCTAAATGTATGGCATGACTGGGCATGGCCATGCCAGTATTCATTCTCTCACCAGTATCCTTTAAAACATATATGTATATTATTTTAAGCTGATATGTGGTAATTATACATATTTCTTGGGTACACAGTTATGTTTTGCTGGGTGCTGTGGCAACATCTGTAATCCCAGCACTTTGGAAGGCTGAAGCGGGAGGACAGCTTAAACCCAGGAGTTCAAGACCAGCCTGGGAAACATAGCAAGAACCTGTCTCTACAAAAAAAATACAAAAAGTAGCCAGGTGTGGTAGCACATGCCTGTGGTCTCAGCTACTGGGGAGGCTGAGGCAGGATAACTGCTTGAGCCCAGGAGTTGAGGATGCAGTGAACTATGAACACACCACTGCACTTCAGCCCGCGTGACAGAGTGAGACCCTGCCTCAAAATCAAAAAGAAACCCATACAGTGCATCAGATCAGGACAACTAGAATATCTATCACCTTAAACATTTATCTACTTTTTTGTGTTGGTAACAGTCAGTATCCTCCTTCTAGTTATCTGAGACTATAACGTTCTTGCCAAGCTCAGGGGCTCAAAATGCAGGTCAGTAATCCCAGCTGCAAAGTGAGGCTGATGTAAGAGATCCCTTGAGCCCAGGAGTTTGAGACCAGCCTGGGCAACATTGCAAGACCCTGCCTCAAATAACAATAATGGTAATAATAAAATTGTAAAAAGAAAACAAAGAGGAACTAACATTCTTCAAATAACAAACATATTGCAATGGAAAGCCAATCAGTGGCCGCCAAGGGTCAGCAACACTGTGGGGGAGCACATAAGGGAGCAAAGGGATGCTGATGGTATGATACCATCCAAAGTTAATGTAACAAGAAATTGAGAGTTAAAAATTCTGCTTATGTTTTAAATACAATAAAACTAAAAACAGTAACATAAGTTATATCCATGTACAACATTTACAATTTTTTTTTTTTGAGAGAGTCAGTCTTACTCTGTCACCCAGGATGGAGTGAAGTGGTACCATCTAGGCTCACTGCAACCTCCACCTCCTGGTTCAGGTGATTCTCATGCCTCAGCCTTCCAAGTAGCTGGGATTACAGGGCACCACCACACCTGGCTAATTTTTGCATTTTTAGTATAGGTGAGGTTTTGCCATGTTGCCCAGGCTGGTCTTAAACTCCTGGCCTCAAGTGATGCACCCATCTCAGCCTCCCAGTGCACTGGGATTATAGGTGTGAGCCACATGCCTAGTCTTAAAAGTAAGGAATAATCTTAAATTACTTAAAAAAGTTAATCCCCAGAGCCCCATCCTCCCAAAGAACCGAAGATAAGCATCACCTGTAAGATATGATCTCCTTTAGATGATTGGTTAAGAGTTTTCCTCCCACATTTATCCTGAAAGGATATTTCAAATTTGATTACTGCACATATCATTCTGTTTAATCTTTAGAAACAACATGAAAATTAAATGCAACTCACCGAATAATTGCTTCTTTTTTCTTTTTACTTCTACAATAAGGAACTATATGTGTAAAGGAATATCCACTATCAACAATGATACAGCATAATTCAGAAGGATTATCTCGGAAATATCTATGTGCACTGAGAGCCCCAGCTATTTAAAAAAAGATAAAGAAAAAAATGAATAAAAATATAACACTAGTTTAAAGCAATTAAAATGGTAGAAAACAAAGACAAGCACGAAGCCAAAAATGTTCCCTTTCATTACAAGAAAAATGTTAATTTATAATACTATTCGTAACTGTCAAAAGATCTTTATAGTGTTTTTAATTTAATTTACTTACATAGTAAACATAATAAAAAGGTAAATATTCACTCCAAGGTTTAAAATAATTACTCCAACAGCAGCTCATTTTAACTGATCATTTATTACATGCCAGGCTCTATTCTAAAATCTGTATAATGTATAATACGTGTGTTAATACTCACAACAATCCCATTTTACAGATAAGGAATCTGAAGCTCAGTGAAGTTAAGCAATGTACTCAAAGTCACACAGTTAAGAAGTACCAGAGCAAGGATTCAAACCTAGGCAGTGTGTCTTTGGAATAGAGTTTCTCAATCTCAGAACTATTGACATTTGGGGTTGGATAACTCCTTGTTGTAGAGGGCTTTCTTATGCTTACAGGATGTTTAACAGCATCTTGGCCTCTACTCATGAGATGCCAGTAACGTCTTCCCAGTGGTAAAGATCATGGCTCACGGCAACCTTGACCTCCTGGGTTCAAGTGATCCTCCTGTCTCAGCCTCTCCAGTAGGTGGGACTATATGCATGCACCACCATGCCTGGTTAATTGTTTAATTTTTCTTTTGTAGAGATGGGGTCTCACTAGGTTGACCAGGCTGATTTGAAACTCTTAGCCTAAAGTATTTCTGCTGCTTTGGCCTCCCAAAGTTCTGGGATTATAGGTGTAAGCCACTGCACCTGGTTGAGATTGTGCCCTTAACCACTGCACATACGGCTGCTTTTATGGACTTAAATTCTGAAAGTTAAATATTTAAATACTTTCATTGTACACAATCATGCCATGTAATCTAAGCCTTGCTTATAGATGATATTTACAGATTGTTCTCCCTCACACCAGCAGCCTGGGCTACTAACATTATTTAAAACAGTAAGATTTGGGCATGGTGCTGTGGCTGACACCTATAATCCCAGTACTTTGGGAGGCCAAGGTGGGAGGAACACTTGAGTCCAAGAGTTTGAGACCAGCATGGGCAACAAAATGAAACCCTGTCTCAACAAAAAGGAAACAAATTGCCAGACGTGGCAGCGCACACCTGTGGTCCCAGCTACTTGGGAGGCTGAGGCAGGAGGATCCCTTGAGCCTGGGGGGTAGGAGGACGCAGTGAGCCATGTTTGTGCTACTGCACTCTAGCCTGGGCAACAGAGCAAGACCCTGATTTAACAAAAACAAACAATAATAATAGCAAACACATAAATGACAGAAAAGACAACTACCTCAGAATCTTTCAGAAGTAAGAAATATGTGGCTAGTAACTTCATTAGAAATAAATACTAGTAAAAAGTTAAAGTGAGTGGTATCTGACTATATAATCTCTAAGGGTCCATTTAGTTTTAAAATTCCAAGTCTTGCCAGGTGCGGTGGCTCACACCTATAATCCCCGCACTTTGGGAGGCAGAGGCAGGTGAATCACTTGAGATCAGGAGTTCAAGACCAGACTGACCAACATGGTGAAACTCCATCTCTACTAAAAATACAAAATTAGCTGGGCATGGTGGCACCCACCTGTAATCCCAGCTACTTGGGAGGCTGAGGCAGAAGAATCACTTGAACCTGGGAGGCCGAGGTTGCAGTGAGCCAAGACCGCTTCATTGTATACCAGCGTGGGCAACGAGACCAAAACCTTTTCTCAAAAACAAACAAAAACAATTCCAAGTCTTAATTCCTTAAAATCTAAAAAATGCCACTTAAGTTCCAGTATTCTGGAACTTAAAGAGTTTCTTTACTCAGTTCATATCCATATTCACTTTTCATATAACTCAATTCTTTTTTTTTTCCTGAGACAAGATCTCACTCTGTCATGCAAGATGGCACAATCACAGCTCACTGCAGCTTCAACCTCCCAGGCTCAAGAGATCCTCCTGCCTTAGCCTCCTAAGTAGCTGGGACTACAGGTGTGTGTCACCACGCTCAACTAATCTTTGTGTTTTTTTGTAGAGATAGAGTTTTACCATGTTGCTCAGGCTGATCTCAAACTCCTAAACTCAAATGATCTACCCACCTCAGCCACCCAAAGTGATGGGATTACAGGTGTTAGCCACTGCACCAGCCAAGAATGCCACTTAGTATTTTGGAACTTTATGTTAACCTATTCATATCCATAGTCATATAACTCAATTTCAGTGAAAACTTGAACTCACCATTTACTCTTAATACTGCTTGGAACTGGTATTCTTCAAATAGAATTTCATTCATTGATTCTTGAATTGAAGTGAAGTTAAAGTATGGTTCAGTGATAATAATATTAGTATCTAAAAAATCAACCTACAGGGGAAAACATTCCAAAATGTTTTATAATTTGTAGTGATAATTAATACCTGTTTTACATATACAAACAAAATTAATCCTCACAATAATCGTGATAAGTCTCATTACTATCCCCATTTAATAGATGAGCAAACTGAGGCACAGAAAAGTTAAATAAGTGACCAAAGTTCATAGAGCTATTTAATGACAGAGCTAAGATTTGAGCCCAGGGAGTCTAGTTACAGATTCCAGGTACTTAACTATTACATAATTTTATCTCTCTTAGAGGTAGTATTAAGATGCCATCCAGGCATAGTGGCTCATGCCTATAATCCCAGCACTTTGGGAGGCTGAGGTGGGTGGATCAACATAGCAAGACACCATCTCTACTAAAATAATAATAAAAAATAAAAATTAGTGGGGCATTTCTAAAAATAATAATAATAAATAAAAATAAGCGGGGCATGGCAGTGCATGCCTGTAGTCCTAGCTACTTAAAAGGATAAGGTAGGAGAACTGCTCCAGCATGGGAGACTGAGGCTGCAGTGAGCCATGATTGTACTACTGCATTCCAGTCTGGGCAATGGAGTGAGACTCTGTCTCTAAAAAAATAAGAGAAAATAAAATGTTACCATGAAATTGCTTAAAGATAATTGTGGAAAAATTAATGAATGATATAACGAGTACTGGAGCTATTGTTATGTTTCTAAATAAAAGGAAAACAAGGCCAGGTGCAATGGCTCAGACTGTGTATCCCAGAACTTTGGGAGGCCAATGTGGGCAGATCACCTGAGGTCAGGAGTTTCAGACCAGCCTGGCCAACATGGTGAAACCCCATCTCTACTAAAAATACAAAAAAAAA
>NW_016107333.1:17825152-17827421 GCF_001604975.1 Cebus imitator | reverse complement strand
AAAAAAGGACAGGACAAGACAAAGACAAGGACAAAACAAGAAAAGAGAATGGGGCTGGGTTTGGTGGCTCTCGCCTGGGTGGATTGCTTGAGCCCAGGAGCTTGAGATCAGCATGGGCAACATGGTGAAACCCCATCTCTATTAAAGAAACAAAAGAAAATCATATTAAAAAAAAATACTTGCAGATGTTTTATTTATTTGTTTATTCATTTATTTTGAGACATAGTCTTACCCAGGCTGGAGTACAGTGGCACAATCTTGGCTCACTGCAACCTCTGCCTCCTGGGTTCAAGCAATTCTCCTACCTCAGCCTCCCAAGTAGCTGGGATTACAGGTGCATAGCCACCATGCCTGGCTAATTTTTGTATTTTCAGTAGAGACAAGGTTTTACCATGTTGGCCAGGCTGGTCTCAAACTCCTGACCTCAACTGATCCTCCTGCCTCATCCTCCCAAAGTACTGGGATTACAGGTGTGAGCCACCATGCATGGCCTGCAGATGTTTTAAATTAAAAAAAAAAAAAAGAAAAAAAAGAAAAAGGGCAAGAAGCTTAAGATATTCAAGTTTATGTATTCTCTCCCACACATTCTTGAGAATTATTAAAACTTGAACATTTTCTCTGTATACCTATAATCACATTATAGACATTAAAAGCACAAAATCCTCTTGTAATATTCAATATTTAGATATGTAAGCAAAAATGATTTACTGTGAAAATTAAGATGATATAGTGAATTGATCTAATAATAGAAATCTGAAGTCAAATTTTGAGTTTCATATAGACTATATTCAACCTCCACTTCAACACAGAAATTCTATTCACTTGCATTTATTAAATATTAATTTTAAAAGTGGCTTAAATATGTGCTGAGAACATAGACATAAGTTTGTAAATCTTAAAATATAAGTTCTAATTTTTCATTACAAAGAGACATGGAAATAGAATTTGAATACATACTCTAATTTGTTACCTGATACATTTCTTTTCCAAAAAGGTAATCCCAAACTTGTCTTTGAACATCCCAATTCACCAAGTAGCCCTAAAAAATGTTTTTATAAATTTAATTATCAAGAATATTTTAATAATTTAAAACAATCAGATTCTAAATATTTGAATAATGTTTAAAAATCAGATTTTAAAGCACTGATTTCTATCTTTGGTTATTATTTCCAGTGTGATGCTGTATGAATTTCAAACTGATTATATTAGTATGCTTTTCTCCTTTAAACAGTTAAAAAAAAAAAAACCCTCAAATAAACAATAACTAAAATGGTAGGGGTTCAAAAGACACACCAATATATAGAGTTGCCTCCCTATACTTATGTTCTTAAATTAATGTGTGCATACAACTTAGATTTAACCTAAGTAAAAACCAGTACTCACAATAAGTAACTAAATCATAGTCATTTATTTTTACTCAAACAATTAAATTTTAATTTTTGGCTTTAATTAGATTGTAGTTAAAATGTAAGTCACCTTTTTTTCAGAGACCTAAAAATATTTTCATACATATATACACACAGCCTTTTCTAAATACAATTTAAAATGATCTCAAAGTTTAGGTCTACAATGCTAGAAATGAAACATAATTAATTGGATTACCTTTTGAAAAGGAAGGATGTAAAAGAGTCCAGAAGGATCTTTTATTTCATCTATCTGGTTGGCAGTAAAAGTTTTAAGACGTACTGTTTTTGACCGGAACTGACAATTAGGAATAACCCTAGAAATAAGGAAACAAATAATTATTCCCTAAATATTTAGCTCACCAAAACATCCTTACTTAACCATTACTCTTGATGCCAAAAGATTAGTGTAGCCTAAGATTGGTATATCCAGTGTTTCTCACTCTGTCTTAAAATAATACAAAAGGCTGGGAGTGGAGGCTCATGCCTATAATCCCAGCACTTTGGGAGCAGGATGATCACCGGAGACCGGAAGTTCAAGACCAGCCTAGACAACATAGCCAGATGCTGTCTCTACAAAAATAAAAAATAGGCCAGGTGTGGTGATTCGTGCCTGTAATCCCAGCACTTTGGGAGGCAAAGGCGGGTGGATCACTTGAATTTTTAGGTCAGGAGATCGAGACCAGCCTGGCCAACAGGGTGAAACCCCGTTGCTACTTAAAAAAACAAAACAAGGAAGATGGCCGTTTAGGAACAGCTCAGGATTGCACCTCCCAGTGAAAGCGCAGAGGGTGAGTGGACGCCGTGTTTTTATTGCCCACAGACTAGGAAATTCCCGGGCAGAGGTGCTCCACGGTCACCAGCGC
>NW_016107333.1:17785836-17821033 GCF_001604975.1 Cebus imitator | reverse complement strand
AGCCAGGCATGGTGGCACATGCCTGTAGTCCCAGCCACTCAGGAGGCTGAGGCATGAGAACTGCTTGAACCCAGAAGGCAGAGTTTACAGTAAGCCAAGATCGCACCACTGCACTCCAGCCTTGGTGATGGAGCAAGACTCTGTCTCAAAAAAATAATAAAAAAATAAACAAAAATCAGGCAGGCATGGTGATGAGCAACTACACTCCTACCTTCTTGGAAGGCTAAAGCAGGAAGATTGCTTGAGTGCAGGAGTTTGCAGCTGCAATGAACTATAATCCCACTACTGCATTCCAGCCTGGGTGGACAGAGCAAGACCTGTCTCTATTTTTATTTATTTTTGAGATGGAGTCTCACTCTGTCACCAGGCTGGAGTGCACTGGCATGATCTCTGCCCACTGCAACCCCTGCCTCCCAGGTTCAATAGGTGCCTGCCACCACACCCGGCTAATTTTTGTATTTTTAGTAGAGATGGGGTTTCACCAAGTTGGCCAGGATGGTCTCAATCTCTTGACATTGTGGTCCACCTGACTCGGCCTCCCAAAGCACTGGGATTACAGGCCTGAGCCACCTCGCCCAGCCCCTGTCTCTATTTTAAAATAATAATAAAAGAAAAACGCCCTCCCTTTTTTTTAAGTTCAGTATGTAATAAGTTCCATACTGGACCCTTTCTTTCTCCAGTAATCCTCAAGAAATCCTTACAGGTAAGTATTGCTTCTGTCACCGCAGAGATGAAAGCTACTGCTTTGGTAAAGGTCCTAGTCTTTCTTGCTTTAACACAGAAAGTCTTAATACCATTTGAATTAAAGATTCATAAGTTAAAAATTATGCCTATAAAAATTAAGTTTTCATGAAGCCAAAGACCGTCAATCAGCAAGATGCTGTGGGGCAGGGGTTCCCAATCCCAGGGTTTGTGGTCCAGTACCTGTCCGTATAGGCTGTTAGGAACCGAGCCTCATAGCAGGAGGTGAGCACTGGGATTGGGGGTGGCGAGCATACCACCTAAATTGAACCTCCTGTCACATCAGCCGTAACATTAGATTCTCATAGGAGCACAAACCCTATTTTGAACTGCGCATATGAAGGATCTAGTTTGTGCACTTTTTGTGAGAATCTAATACCTGAAAACCGTTTCATTTCAAAACCACCACCCACACCCATGTCCCCATCCCCATGTTAAAACCGTCTTCCATGAGGCCCAGGGCTGTGGCTCCTGCCTGTAATCCCAGCACTTTGGGAGGCTGCGGCGGGTGGGATCACCTGAGGTCAGGGGTTCGAGACCAGACTAGACAACGTGGTGAAACCCTGTCTCTACTAAAATATACAAAAAGTAGCCAGGTGTGGTGGTGGACACCTGTAATCCCAGCTACTTGGGAGGCTGAGACAGGAGAATCACATGAAACCGGGAGGCGGAGGTTGCTGTGAGTCGAGATTGCGCCATTGCACTCCAACCTGGGTGACAGAATGAGACTCTATGTCAAAAAAATTTTAAAAAGTCTTCCATGAAAACAGTCCCTGGTGCCAAAAAGGTTGGAGACTGATGCTGTTACAGGGTACAGAAGTAGCAACTATTTTTTAAATGATTGCTGCCTGCCATGAGCTTACAATCTGGTTTGGAAGACAAACTAGAGCCATTATCGATTATACACACATGTATGTATACATACAAATGTGTCTGTATATGTATATGAGATGACATTAGGATAATACTGTAAAAAAATGTTTTGTACCTGCTTATTTCACTTATAATACTGTCAGCATTTTCACTACATGTTTAAATATTCTTTGAATACATAATTTTAAGAATTTGCATTTGTTATCAAGCTCATATTTGTATTATGATATATTTAGCCAATCTTGATTATTTAGCTTGCTTCCCATTTTTTGGCTATCTGTACACAATGTCTATGAATAATATAAAACATCCTTGTAATTACTCCTATCAAATATAGTACTTATAATTAATTATCTAAGTAATAATAGAATTGCTGGGTCGGCTGGGTGCAGTGGCTGACGCCTGTAATGCCAGCACTTTGGGAGACCAAGGCAGATCGCTTGAGGCCAGGGGTTCGAGACCAGCCTGGCCAACAAGGTGAAATCCCGTCTTTATTAAAAATACAAAAAATTAGCCGGGAGTGTTGGCGCACCCCTGCAATCCCAGCTACTTGGTTGGCTGAGGCAGGAGGATCGCTTGAACCAGGGATGTGGAGGAGTCTGCAGTGAAGCAAGATCGCACCACTGCACTCCAGCCTCTGAGACAATGATAATGACACACATTGCCAAAACATTTTCGAGAAAGATTGTAACAATTGACATTCCTACTCAGTTTGATTTCTCTCTTTCATTTCTTTTTCAAAACACCAGTAGTTTTAACTAGGTCGGCCAGTAGGCCAAAGTCTTCAAAGCCTCTAGGTCCTAGGACCGTGATTTTTAGACTTTTGAGGGGTCATAGACCCCTTTGAGAATCCAATGAAACCTATAATCTTGTCCCAAGGCAAATCCACAAACACCCAAACACGCTGACCACAGTTTCCAAAGGCCAATGAACTTCTGTCAGGAAAGCATCTCTAGAAGCCTATCTTCCATGGCTATTTCCTGTTACGAAATAAAACATACATCCCACTTCCGGGGCTCGCAACCCAAAACTAAAACCAAAATCAATTCCAGTTCAAAGCATCACAACCACCCACCCAGCTCCAACCAAGGCATCCCTCTGGCTAAGTTAGGGCGGCGCGGGGGCGTCTGCAATTCACTGATGTCCGGAGATGAAACGTAGCACATGACACCACTAGGCGTATATATCCTGTCATTCGGAGAAAGAAAGCACTTACGACACATTATCATGGCTGTAACCGATTTTAGCGTTGTAAGCTCCGTTATCCAGCACTAAGGTCGTCATCTCAGCACCGACCACACCGCAGCTGCCGTTGTGTTCCCTTTCCGTCTCCTCTGCTCGAGCTTTTTCCGGTACTCTATGGTTTGTTGGGCGGAGCGTTAGTTAGGACGCGGGTCTGGTCACCCTAGCAACGGAGGGCGCCGGGAGTCGGAGATGCTAGGCAGCACCAAACATTACTGCGTGTCAGCTGTGCTTCCAAACTTAACCGGGTGGCGAGATTTGACTGCTAAGTGCTTTCTCGCCCATTTCGTATTTATTTTTTACTGCGCAGATTGACTCGCGCAAGTTTCTTCTAATCCTGCAGAGAACTGGCTGCGTCGCGTGTGTGCGCGTCTTCTAACAGCACTGTTCAGACAGTGACATTTTTTGAAGAAAAAAGTGCAAAACCATACGCAGCAAGGTCTATCGGCTGCCTTGCTCTTTGACTCACATTCATACTCTCCTCTTCCTCTGTCCACTTGCTCTTCAGGACCAAGCTGAGTGAGTCCTTCTCATCCAAAAAAGACTTTTGGGCCGGACGCAGTGACTCACGCCTGTAATCCTAGCATTTTAGGAGGCCGAGACGGGCGGATCATTTGAGGTCAGGAGTTCGAGACCAGCCTGACCAAGGTGGCAAAACCCTGTCTCTGCTAAAAATACAAAAATTAGCCGGGCGTGGTGGCGGGCGCCTATAATCCCAGCTACTCCGGAGGCTGTGGCCGGAGAATTGCTTGAACCCGGGAGGCGGAGGCTGCAGTGAACCGAGATGGCGCAACTGTACTCCAGCTTAGGCTACCGAGCGAGACGCCGGCAGAGCGGGGACTCGGCAAGTGCGGGAGGTGAGGGGCTGGGGGGGCAACGGCCAACGGCCAACGGGTGGGCTGAGGGGGAGGCTGGGGACTACAAGTCCCAGGCCGCTTTGCTCACCTGAGGGAGAAGCAGAGAGGTGCGGAACGGGGCGCCGCGGGGGACAGGGGGGTGCTGCAGCCACAGCGAGGCGGCGCGGAGGCTGAGGCACCGACAGTTGGCGCTCTGGCAGCCAAGCCAGTGCCGGAGCCCGGGCGGAGGAAGGCAGCAACGGCGAGGAGGCGGCCGCAGAGCCCGGGGCTGGTCCCATGCGGGAACCAGCGCCGCTGCGCCTCTTCCGCAGCCGCGGGTTAGTGATAGGCGCGTCGCTGCTTCCTTTTCTACTTCAAGAACCCTCACGACGCCCTGCCCCTTGGCCACCCGGACATCGCTGAAGCCTGCTTCAGCTACAGCGCGCCGACGAGGCAGCAGAACCGCCCGCCCACTTCCAGGTGCACAGTGCTGGAGCCGCCACGATGCTTCAGGTGGGACCGCGCGTCCCGCAACAGCCCGCGCACTTTTGTCGGCGCCCCCTGCCTCTCCTGCGGCCCTGTCCCATCCTCCCTTCTTTCTTAAGGCCTCCTCACACCCTGCCCACGTCGGCCTGCCTTTCCCCACTTGTCCACATCCCGCCCTGGTTCCTATCTCCTCCCCTCCACCTGAACTTACGCCAGTGTGGCTCGGGCTACTCAGCCCCGTCTACTTCCTCAGGCACTTTGGCCCATTATCTCCCTCCGCGCCTTCCCTCTTGCCCCTCTCTCATGCCTTCTCACCTCCAGCATCCCGTGGATGTCCCGTGCAGCCCTCCCAGGCATCCATAACGGTAGACTTCTACCCCCGGGGGCCTCCTTTAGAACTCTGCTAGGACGTTGATACATCAGTTAACCGCTCTGCGCTTCAGCCTCCTGTGTAAAATGGGATAACAGTAGATCTACCTCATGGGGTGTCGGGATTAAATGAATTATACTCTAAATTGCTCAGTAAATGTTAGTGCATTTATTTTTATTTATTTGTTCTTTTTGCGATAGGATCTCGCTCTGTTGTTCAGACTGGAGTGCAGTGGTGGGATCTCAGCTCACCACAGCTGCGATGCCTGGGCACAAGTGATCCTCCCACCTCTGCCTCCCAAGTAACTGGGACCACAGGTCAGGCCACCGTGCCTGGCCAATTTTATTTCATTTTATTTTATTTTTTGTGGAGACAGGGGTCTTGCTATGGTGTTCAGGCTAGTCTCAAACTCCTGGGTTCAAACCATCCTCCCTTCCCAGCTTCCTAGGATTCCAGACCTGACCCACAGTGCATTTAGCCTTAGACAAAAAGAGTCAAACATGGCAGGACCCTTAGAGATATTCCACTACGTTTCCCTCCAGAGTGGGCAAGTGTTGAGATTCACTCGGGGTGGCTGGCAAAATGTTAAGGAAATATTAGGGAAAGTTAGGAGATTATAGTTTCAAAGCCTTTAGAAAGCCCAAAGGTTGTGATGGAATAGGCTGAAGGCAGCCAGTTCATTACGTTAGAATTTTAAGTCATATGGTAAAAGATAGGAACAATAAAGCTTCCCCAGTTAAGTCTGTTTACCCCACATCCCTTTGTCTACTCTGTTTGCTCATGTAAACTTTGTGCTGGATGGTCCTCTCATAGGGAGGTCAAAGAGAAATTACCCATTAGTGGTGTTTACTCTAGACCCCTGAATGAAAAGCTTTTATCATTTGTAAAACCACTCTTTTAACCATGTTAATTATCCACAAGCCTGTTGACTTAGAACTTCTGTTATTAAATCTATATTGAATAAATGCAAGGAAGGACAAGGAGTGGTGGTTGGTTAACTCTAGACACCCTCTGAAAGCAGTTGATGACCCTCCCTAGCCCACTCAAAATCTCTGTACTAGGTGTGACAATGTATTCATTCATCCATCATTGAGTCAAGGTCTACAGGACAGACCTCCGCAGGTGGCGATTGCCGTCTCAGGCAGGGATGCTCCAATTAAGGTAATACAGCCAGCTAAGTGTCGGAGCCTGTTGTCTTGCTCCTTGTTTTGTCTGGGAGAGATAGGAGGGGGTCACTTCAGCCAGTTAGGCCTTGCTCCTTTGAGGATCCCTTTAATCCTCCAGTGAACGGACACATGGGAGAAATAGTGTAGAAGCAGGAGAGTAGAGTCAGGAGTCCTGGTACTGAGAGGCCTCCCCTTTCCTTGGGAGTCCTTAGTGGGGCTAGACTCTGTCACCTGCTAGAGGCCCACCTGCTCCGAGCACCTGGAGGGATCTGGACCCAGGCCTGGAGTCCGGTATCATTTCTCCAGGCTGTGCTCCCTGCCTGGTTCCTGTGAGCCTCCACCTTCACTCTCACTCCTCTTCTGCATTGCAAGCTGGGCTTTCTCCAGGGGAGCAGGGTTGGGCTGGGATATAGGAAAGCACTCTCAAAGGTGGCCACGTGGAGAGCAGAGTAGGCAGGCTCCTAGCCTTGTCAACACAGGACGGTTCCTCTCACCCCCAGACCTGCTAACAGCTGGAGCTGCTTCCAGAGATATTCTTAGAGCTTTTTCAACTCAGCTCCTGCCAATTCAAGCAGGATCTGATTCCCATGTTCTCTAGGGCTCCTCTGTCCTGTCTATAAGTGGGTGCAGACAACCTGTTTCCCCAAAGGAAGCCAACTGAGTCCTACTCAGGCTTACTTAGCACCTGTATAAACTTGAGAATGACCCCAGTGGAGGTACTTTGCCAAAGCCAGAGGCTCTTCCTCAGTGTACACACAGACTGTCCCCATGTCAGGTGTATTTCCTATGGAATGTTTGTTAACAAAGAAAATAGAGTGTCCGGTTTCAGGTTTTTCTCAGATGACTGTGAAACACTATATCAGTTTTCTCATTTAAAAAAAAATCTGAATCTACATAAATGGGGTTACAAGGCGTATTGTCAGGAGTATGGCTTTAGACTTGGATGAGCTTGAACTTGAAGCAGGAGTCTGCTGCTCACATGTACTGGACAAGTTACACCACATGCCAGTTCCTCTTTGGTCCAGTGGAAATCTTACCTTTCTCATTAGTGGTTGTGAGGATTCTGGAGAATGTTATGGAAATGGCTGGCACCTTTTCCATAATGGTATGGAAGATAGCAGGCACAACATGGCATATGAAACATCAAGCAGTGTCTTTGGCCAAATATGTAGTATATTCATATAATGGAATATTATGTGGTAGTAAACAAAGGAACTAGAGCTGTAAGTGTCAATGTGGATTACTCTCACAAACATAAAATTGAGCAAGAAATAAGTTACAGACTGATTCTGTTCAGAACGATACCATTTATAGAAAGGTTAGGAAGATCCTGTAAAACAGTGCTACAGATCTTAAGGATATATACTGTGTCAGGAGGGGAAGAGATGCATGGGGTTGATAAGCTCTGGTTTCTAGGTGGTGGTGGTGGTTGCTCTGATGGGAAGGGGGTGATGTGATTGGGAGTGGGTGCCTTGGGGCTTCTACTATTGTTTTGCAGTGTTTTATTTCTTGGACTGGGTGGTAGGTGCATCAGTGTTTGTTATTTTATGCTATCTATCTTTTTTTTTTTTTTTTTTTTTTGAGAAAAAGTTTCACTCTTGTTGCCCAGGCTGGAGTACAATGGCATGATCTTGGCTCACTGCAACTTCTGCTTCCTGGGTTCAAGTGATTCTCCTGCCTCAACCTCCCAAGTAGTTGGGATTACAGGCTTGCACCACCACGCCTGACTAATTTTGTATCTTTAGTAGACACAGGGTTTTACCATGTTGGTCAGGCTGGTCTCAAACTCCTGACCTCAGGTGATCCACCCACCTCGGCCTCCCAAAGTGTAGGAATTACAGGCATGAGCCACTGTGCCCGGCCACTATCCATCTTTTTGTAGGTTCAGAGTATTTATTACTTTTAAGAAAAAGAAATATATTTTCCTTTGGGTCACTGACAATGAAGGACTATTTTGACATGTAAAATTAAATTGGTCACAGAATAAGATAGTACCTGAGGCTGAGTGTTGGCTGTATCCAACAATGGAAGTGGAAACACAGGCAAGGCTTTCCAAAAGAAGGGATCAGGGTTTTGGAGTAGGGGTGTATTTTAAGAAGGATAAATTTCTTTGTACCATTATTTCTTTTGAGCTGTAGGAGTAAAAACTTTATGGTGGTAAGTATGGAAATTACCAATTTGTCTTCCTTTTCATCTTTCAGATCCAAGAACTCATTCCCATAAGCCGTAATGTTTCACTTTAGGGCTGTCGAGCCATAGAGGAGATGCTGATTTCTAAGATTTTAAGTTAGGATTTAGCCCTGCTCAGGCTTTAACTAGTTGTGTATAATTTTACAAATACCACGTCTTTTCACAGAGGCTTAAAAAGTAAAGAAAAATCAGCAATTTTCTGATTGTATTATATTTTTCTTATTTTAAAGCATCTTTCAGCCTTCTTTGGAGAAGCTGTGATATTGTTGTGCATTTCCAAAATATTTTATTATGTGAGTCTTAATGAAAGCTGATACAGGCATTTCTTGGTAAGCTCCTTTATTCCGAAACTTAGGGATCTGATCTGGTGCCTTATTTTACAGATGAGGTAATAGAGGCTAGAGAGGGGATGTAATTTTGCTGACATCATGAAGCTAGACTCAGACCCTCTCTGAAAGTATAGGCTCCAGGAATAGGGAGTGTCCAAAATCTCATTACTGAGACCAGCTTGGCCATAGAGACCACCACCCAGGCGGCGCTGAAGGAACTGAGAAGCAGACACCCAGATAGAACAACAAAGTGGGACTATTTGGGGGGCCAACAGCCTTCTGAGCTGAGAGCTTCAGGGGGCTGACAGCATTCCAGGCTGAGGCCCTCAAGCAGATTCTGACCCATGCATTTATTCTCTCTGAGCAGGTGATGTTTATTAACAGATGTTCGTTATTTTCTCCTAGAACCAAGATAAACTAGGTAGGTAGCTGGTGCCTGCTTACCACTGATCAGGGACAAACCAGAAAATATTCTCCATGAGAGAGCCATGGGGGCAGGGTCAGACATCCTGTGCTTAAAGAATTATTTTAACCAGTCTTTGATATTTATATATTGTCCTGCCTCTTTAGAATGCCCCAAATAGTTTTCCACTTGGAGTAGGGGGCAGCTAGGTTTTCCTTGCTATCTATCGTTCTTCCTAGCAAACAATATATTCTATCATACACTCAGCATTTCTCAACATCTAATTGTATTGTCTGTTCTGACAAATCTACTTTTTTTTACTTTGGATATTGTTTTGGATCAGATAAGATATAGTAGTCTTTCCTTTTACTGTATTTGATGGCTGTCCTTTTTGGACATTGAGTATCACCAGGAACATTTTATTGCCCAGTTCTTTACCAGGATGGCATAGGACCTTTTACTGGGCATACCTGGAAACTGCTGCAAGGGTCTAACAGAGGCTGACAGTTCCTGTGTGTGTCTTGCTGTATATGTAGGGGTGCTGGAGGTTTCTCACGGAGCTTTACTGGAATCTGAGACACGGGGGAAGGAGAGCATGTGATTGAGGGTGAAGCTTAAACAGTCTTGCTCTTCTAGATCTCTGCCGTCTTTGGAGCAAGAGAGCATCATTGGTCAGCAAATGATTTCCTCCTTCTGGTGCTCAAATGGCCATGCGTTGGTTTCGGAGCCACACGTAACTGAATAGCTATGTACACCTATTCTTAACCCACTTTTGTGGGAATGCTCATTCCCTGTTGTTGAAATTGCTCCTAATGACAAACATTTATTGGCTTTGGCAATCAGAGTGTGTTCAGTACAAAATAGAAGTGGTGAGCCAGCCTTCTTTGCTGTATGATTCTCCTAACCTGTTCTACTCTGGGGCATCTGCTCATTCTTGAAGCGTTATTTAACTCTTTAAGTTATGGGGACTTAACTTTTCATGGCTTTTCAATTAAAAAGTTCCTTCAAGACAAGTCCAGCATTATGCTTGTGATACCGCAATGGCATTCCATCTTCCACTGCTTCTCACACAGTCCTTTTGCAGAGGAGTCCTCATCCTATTTCCTACCCACCAGAGGGTTAGTTCCCTAAGGATTTTTGTAGCCTTAGCTCCCACAACAGTACCTGGCACAAAGGAGACTTGTAGACTAGTGTGTTTGTCTTTCTGAAAAATTCATATGTTGAAGCACCAGCTCCCAATGTGATGATATTTAGAGGTGGGACCTTTGGGAGGTAATTAAGTCATGAGGGTGAAGCATTCATGATTGGTATTAGTGCCTTATACAAGAGACCCTGAAGAGAAGATCTCCCTCTCCACCTGTGAGGATACAGCAAAAAGGCATTCCTTTGCAAACCAGGAACCAAACTGACCAGCACCTTGATTTTGGACATTCTAGTCTTCAGAACTGAGGAGTAAATCTCTGTTGTTTAATCCACTCAGTCTGTGGTGTTTTTGTTATAGCAGCCTGAACTGACTAAGGTAAGCTGCCCAGGTAGACACTTGTTGAATGAATGAATAGAAAATGGTTACCCAGTAATCTCTGGTTTTGGTGTAAGCCCTGACCCTTTGGAACTGATCAGCCAGAACTCTCAAATGTACAGATGTATTACATGCCATTCTTGCCTCATGTCATAGAGGTGGCAGCCATTCAGTAAATGCCCACAGATATAACAGATATCAGGAATCCCAAAAGGGGGTTATGATTCATCCTTCCCCAGAGGAGAGAACTTACTTACAGTCAGTTCTGTATTTTCAAGTCTGTTGTATTTCATGCCCATAGTTAGGACTTTGAGGACACTGTTACAGCACTTTTTATGTAAAGGGCCACATAGTATTTTGGTTTTGCACTGTGCCATCTCTGTCACTATTCTGCTGCAGTAGTACAGTAACAACCGTAGAATGAGTATAGCTGCGTTCTGATTTTTAGTTATTGACTCTGAAAGTTGGATCTCGTGTAATTTTCACATTTTATAAAATATTCTATTAATTTTTTTCAACCATTAAACAATGTTAGCTGGGCACAGTGGCTCACTCCTGTAATCCCAGCACCTTGGGAGGCCAAGGTGGGAGGATCACTTGAGCCTAAGAGTTCAAAACCATCCTGGGCAACAAAGTGAGACCCCATCTCTACAAAAATTTAAAAACTAGCCAGATGTGATGGTGTATGTCTGTAGTCCCAGCTACTTGGGAGGCTGAGGCAGGAGGATTGCTTGAGCCCAGGGCGTAGAGATTGCAGTGAACTGTGTTCGCTCTGTTGTACTTCAGCCTGGATGACAGAGGGAAACCTTGTTTCAAAAAAAAAAAAAAATAGCTAAATAAAAATGTTAAAACCATTCTTGCCTTGTAGATTGCACAGAAATAGGCAGAGGCTGGAAATGACCCCAGGCTGTAGTTCTAGGAAGGCCTTGCATTCTAGGAAGGCCTCGGGATCTTCCCACTCACTCACTATGTGTGCTTAGGCACTGGGGATATGACTGGACAAGACAAACAGTTCCTGTCCTTGTGGAGCTTTCAGTATCCAGGGGACAGATGTAAATAAAATGTAACAAACACCAACCAGTGCTAGAAAGTTTGAAAGGAAAGAGATGCAATGCATGTATATAGTTCATGATCTTGATCTGGTTTAGGGGTTGGGGAGGGCTAGAAAAGACTTTCTAAAGAAGCGACAATCGAGCTGAGACACAAAGGATGAGTTGGTATTGACTGGGAGGGTGGAAAGCGGGGAGTAAAGTGTCCTAGGGAGAGGAAATGGCATAAGCATAGGCCCTTAGGTAGGGGTGCTGGTTGCATGTGGGACTCAAGGAGTGCCTGGTGGCAACTAGGGGTGAAGGGTACATAGCCTTTGGAAGAGGCAGGCCTTGGGCCAGGGCAGGATTTTGGTCTTTGTCCTAAGAGCTATAGAGTCAGTGAAGAGTTTTAAGCAGAGTTTGACAAATAGTTTTTTTTTTCTTCTTCTCCCAAATAGATTGTCGTTGTTTATTTGGGCTGCTATGATAAGATACCATAGACAAGGTAGCTTATGAACAACATAAATTTATTTCTCATAGTTCTGGAGGCTGGGAAGTCCAATACGAAGGCACCAGCAGATTTGGTATCTGGTGAGGGCTCACTGTCTGTTTTAGAGATGATGACTTCTAGTAGTGTCCTCACAGCAGAAGGGACAGACAAGTTCCCTCAGGGGCCTCCATCTGTGTGTGTGTGTGTGTGTGTGTGTGTGTGTATATATATATATATATATATATATCTAAATGTATTTTTCTCCTCAAATTCCTTTTACCACTCTGGCCTCTTGTATAAGGACCCTGATCTCATTCCAGAGGGCTCTGCCCTCATGACTTCCCACATGGCTTCACTCTTAATACTATTATCTTGGGAACTGGGTCTCAACATAAGAATTTTGTGGGGACACAGACATTCAGACTGTGGTACTGATGGTTTGATCATGCCTACTATTTTTATTTAACTAAGTTGGAGGATTATCTTGTTTGTGTATGAAGCGTTGAAGTATTTATATGTTATGTACTGGCAAATAGGTTTAGAAGTAGATAAATGCAAAGCTGAACCTATCTTGAGTAGTTGCTTCTTAATTTGTTTCTGAGAAGGGTGTGCTGTGATGGGTGAAGCTCACCTTGTCAGGTGTGTGTGGCTGGGGCCAGCCCTGCCGTGGTGTACTTCCTTTCTTGAAGCATTCAGGCTAAATGCATGCTTTAAGCCTTCATATCCTCTTGGGGAGAGACAGAGAGAGAGAGAGAGAGAGAGAGAGAGAGAGAGAATGTGTGTGCGTGTGCGCACATGTAAGTAAGTAAGCCTCTCCCCCTCTGGATGGTTGAGAGTGTTAAGGTTATAAATAAGAGCTGCCTAGCACGGTGCTTGACACATTGTAAGTGCTCAGTAAATGGCGGCGACACAACCCAGGCCTACTGGCATTGCTGCCACTGTCGCTACTTTGACTCTTTTGAGCTAGTAGGTGAAGTGAGTCTCCACTTCCCTTGAGTCAGGTGGACAAGGTGCCTTTCTCAAGGGCAGGAGCGAGGGCTGAGCTGGCAGGGAGGGTGTGCTTGTCCTTCCAGGCCTGCCTCCCATAGGTCTTCTGTGGGCCCTGCAGTTGGCCCCACTCTGACTCTTAGTTTTTGCTTCCCTCTTGACCCCCTCAGGCCTGGTAGAAAGAGTTATTTGTGAAAATGGCGGGGGTTCCCAAGAATCTATTCTAGGACTGTAAAGTCGTAAGAGTGACTCATCTCTTCAGCCCCAGCTCGCATCAGAGGGTCCAACCCAGCCCAAAGCAGGCACCCAGATGTTTGGTAACTTGGGGATAATTGTTACGGTCCAGGAGCCATAACATGGTATATGTGATTTCCAAGAAAGACAAGGCATGTAGTCACCATGCTGCTGCCTCACATTGACATTTTTAAAGCCAGGCCTTGTGGAGGAGGAAGCAGGAAAGAAGGAGACTTGCTTTTGGGCCGTGGAGTTTCAGCAGTTGCGGGAAGTTGGCTGGGCTGTGTGTGTGTTGCCGCATTGGCGCCCAGTCTTCTCTGATAGCTCCCAGGAGCTTGAGGTTGTGCTTAGCAGTTGTGTCCCATCAGTCCTCTTGGTCTTGATCCATTTACATGCTCCCAGGGACTCATGTATCAGGAGGGTCGCCGTTGCATGACACTGTCCATGGAAATCACTGTGGTCATGAGAGGAGCAGTGACTTTGGCCTGTAGACTCAGTGACCTTTCACCATGACTCAGCATGGGAAGCCGAGGCTCAGAAAACTTCAGTGTCTTGTCCAGGGCCACCAAGGGAGCCATTGGGCCATGTCTCCTGTTGTATTTAGAGTTGGGGGCTGAGAAGGGGCACCTGTCTGCATCCCCTGCCTGTCCTGCATCCACCTGTTGCAGGGACCTAATTCTAAGGGACCTGAATCAATTCAGTCTACTGCCTCAGTCTTTCAGAGGCTTCTCATTGCCTTAGGCTAAAGGCTGTGCTGCTGAACATGGCCTTTAGGGTCTCGTGGGGTCTGACCCCTGTCATTTCCTCTGTTGCAGGCCCACTTGACTTCTTTCAGTTCTTCAGATATATGGTCTTTGTGACAGGCCCTGCCTCAGGCTGTCCCTTTGCAGGGAGGGCTCTCTCCTCTCCCGTTACTTCTGCTCATTCTTCAAAGAAGCCTTTCCTGTTCCTCCCACTCCTCACTGCTGTGCTTCTCCTTCACAGCCCTTACTGCCGCCTGTAGTTACTGTATTTCTTTGTGTACTTAGCTATAATCCAGCTCCCTTGCAAGGCTGCGAACTCCATGGGGCAGGGACCCTGTCTATCTTGTGTCTGGTTTACCCCAGCACCTCATGCTGCCTGGCACATGGTGAGTGTCCAGCACCGACTTGAGGAAGAGTGATGAGGGAAGGCTCCAGACCCTTCCAGGGGCAGAGTTGCCCTACTGCTCCTGCTCCCACTACTTGCGGCTTGTCATCCTCTGCCCTGCACTCTCGTGGTGGGGAGGGGGGGGGTCTGTCCACACCCACCTGCCATTGTAACACACTCCCTTCCCTAGCAGGATGACAATTCTTCTCAGCACTGTCCTTTTTGTTTGGCCTCCTGGGAAGGATGTTTTGGACAACAGTTTGTTGTTCATTTTTTTGACTGGGAACCAACAGTAGATAATACACATGTTTGTATGTAAATGTCTACTGTCTGTATGTACGTAAAACTGAAAAAAAGTCACTGCTACATATAGTAAAGCTAAGTACTATTTTCTCTTTTAATACTAAAAAAAAATGCTTGTCCTCTTAAAATTGATTTCATACTTCTTAATTTGAAGCCCTGGCTCCTAGTGGGTCACCACCCACATTTAGAGAAGCCTGTTCTGCAAGATTGCCTGGCTGTGCAGCTGGCGCTCCCTGCTGCATCTTTCTCTCTCCGGCACTGTGGGATGGGGCTGAGGATGTTCCCTTGGGTAAGAGGCTGTCCTCCCTGCCTTCAGTGGTTCGAAGGGTCCTCAGGAAGACAGGTAGACAGGCCTGTGAGTCCTCTGCCACAGGTGCTGTAGGGTGTAGTTCAAGGCTGAACCCAGCATGTCATGGCCTCCCTGAGCACACCAGCAAGAAATGGCCTATTCTTTGCAGTGTGGGTTGTGGGAGAGGCTGGTGATTGTTTTACTGTGAAGATGAGTTTTGACTTAAAGGGTTTGAGAGATGGAGAGAGACTGGCCAAAGGGAAATGCAAGCTCAAGGACACCTGTGCAGAGGCAAGGACGTCAGAACAGGGTGTGTCTCACAAGTGGCATGGGTTTTTGTGCCAGGTGTGTAGGGTGCTAGGTGGGTAAGGATAGAAGAGGAGCTGAGGAGGCCAGGGAGCTCCAGGGTGAAGGGGTGGGGATGTCCGCCCTTTGGGCAGTAGGGAACCAGTGGAGCTGTACCTGTCTGAAAGTTCTACAGTAAGAGTATTGTTTCTTAGATGTTTGGTTTCTTTGAGGTCATGCATGTTTTATTAGGTATTTGCTCTAATGTCGTAGAATTGGAAGGATGATGTACTCATCTGTCCAGGCAAATGTCTAGAGTATTTTGGAAAGGGTCTTTCTGATGACACCCTTCCAGATCCTCAGGATCAAAATACATCATATCAGAAGTAAATATATTCTAACTTTGGATATTAATGCTCCAGACTTGAATGCCAACTGAAGCCTAGACCACAGCAGAAAGCCTCTCAAAGTCCTTGGTTTGAAGGGCAATAGCTTATTAAAGAGTGATTGCATTAATTTGCTCTGGCTTCTGTAACAAGTTACCATAAACTTGATGGCTTAAAACAACACATGCTTATTCTCTGATAGTTTGTAGGCCAAAAGTTCAAAATCACCTTCGCTAGGCCTAAGTTCAGGTATTGGCAGGACTGGTGTCTTTAGAGGCTCTGGGGCAGAGTTGGTTCCTGGTCTCTTCCAGCTTCTGGTGGCTGCTGGCATTCCTTGGCCTATGGCTACCTTGCTATAATCTCTGCTTCCCTGGGCACATTGCTGTTTCCTCTTCTGCAGTTAAATCTAGGCCCACTAGCATTAATGGATAACAGCATTAATCCATTGGTGAGGACTGAGCCTTCATGGCCTAATCACCTCTTAATGGTCCCACCTCTTAATTCCATCACAGTGATGATTACATTTCAACATGGCAAGTGACCTCTGGCTTGCAGGACTGCTCCCTGACGGCTTCCCCATTTGGCCTGCCTTCTTAATTGTGTGTTTGTACTTCATTGTAAAAGCCATGCATGCATGTAAAAAGAAAAATCAACCATTGCTGAGGGGTGCAGTTAAAAGTGAAAAATCCTTCCAAGTCCACTTCCCAGAAGTCACTGCTAGAACTGAAGTTGCTTATGTATGCACCCCGAAATTTCCTCAGTGTGTATGTGGTCTACACAGAGGAATCATACAGTGTCCATTATTTTAGTGCATAGTTATTGCACTAAATATTCTGTGCACCATTTTAGTGCATAGAATTCCACTCACTCTTCCCTCAAACATGATTTCTCTATATTTACCATGTCATGAGGCCCACTTGCACCAAAGCTGCGCTCTTACCTACAGGTGAGTCAGGAGGGGTTAGCAGTGGTGGGAGTGTAGGGCCACTTGCCATGCTGCTTTGACCTGGGACATAATATATGCACTTACCTGGAATGTCTTGACTTGTTAGCCTTTATTACAGCTCTTGTTCTAACAGAATTCAGTTATATGAATGTGCCCTAATTTATTTAACCAGTTTCCTAGCTATGAACATCTGTTTGTTTCTACTTTTTTGTCATTTTTAATAGCATTTTTCTGGTATCCTTGTACATGTATCTCTGTGCCCTTGTGAGAATATATTTGAAGAATATATATTGAAGAATTAATTTGTAGAGGAGGAAATACTGAGTCAACTTTATTAGGATGGCTACTGCCAATCAGAGGAAACCCTCCCAACAACCTCCTCCCTGTTCCCCCAACCTTTGTTTCCCTTAACTGGGCTTGTAGTCTGGAGGGAGGGAGGGAGCTGGCAACAGTGGTAGCCTGCCTCCCTCCTGTGCACAAAGTCCCAGCAAGTGCAAACCTCTGCCTCATCCGTGTCATCCCACTGCTGAAGAGGTTGTGGTGTTGCCTAAAATGTGGCTGTGCAGGCAGTTCGTGGAGGGGTTTACTCCGAAGAGATTTGATAGAACATTTCCCAACAATTCTTACTCTGTTAAAGCAGTTAGCAAAAGGTTATTCATTCACATATTGTGATAGCATGATGAGAACATAAGTGTGTTATATAATTTATCTGTATTCTTTTAAAAAGGAAAAACAATGAGCTTTAAAAAACACATGGAGGGGCTGGACATAGTGGCTCACACCTGTAATCTCTGCACTTTGGGAGGCTGAGGCAGGTGGATCACGAGGTCTGGAGTTCAAGACCAGCCTGGCCAACATGGTGAAACCCTATGTGTCTCCGGGTGCCTGTAATCCCAGTTACTTGGGAGGCTGAGGCAGGAGAACTGCCTGAACCCGGGAGGTATAGGTTGCAGTGAGCCAAGATCACGCCATTGTACTCCAGCCTGGGCGACGAGGGAAATTCCATCTCAAAACACACACACACACACACACACACACACACACACACACACACACTCTCTCTAAAGAATGACTATTTTACATGAGAACATCTATCTGATTCAAACTAGAGATGAAGCTACCTTTTCCCTCCTTACCTTTAATTTACCCCAGGAAACACCAAATTATACATTTCTTCCTCTTCCTTATTTATCTGCATGTTTATTTTAATAACTTCATTGAGGTATAATTTACCTCCCATAAGTTCACTTACTTTAGGTGAATAGGCTGATGAATTTTAGAAATTATACAGTGATGTAAACACCTCCATAATCAAGATAAACAGAACATTTCCATCACCTTTAAAAATTCCTTCATGCTGTTTTACAGTTGATTCCTTCCCTTAATCCCCAGCCCTGGGCAACCTCTGATCTGCTTTCTGTCTCTATAGCTTTGACTTATAAAAAATTTTATATAAATGGAATCCTACTCTCGGTAGTCTGTTGTGTGTCTTCTTTCACTTAACCTTTTCGAGACTTATCTATATTGTTTGGTGTTTTCATATTTCATTCCTTTTATTGCTGAGTAATATTCAGTAAGTATGGATCCTATTAAGTAAGAGAATAAAAGCATATGTGTGCGTACGTGTAAGTATGGCAGTTCATGTGAGCATGTGCTCTTACCTCATCATTCCACTTACTGACTGCTCCAATGAATTAATTTGTCTCTTCATCTTTTGACAGTTTAACTATATTTGACTATTCCTTTATTTCTTTTGCAAATTAAGGTTATACTTACAACTTTAAATATTATTTATATTAAGCAATTTGATTATGATATGCCTTGATACAGTTTTCTTCATGATCCTTGTGCTTGAAGTTTGTTGAGCTTCTTTGATCTGTGAGTTTATAGTTTTCATCAAATTTGGAAAATTTTTTGGTCATTGTTTCTTCACATCTTTTATTCCATCTCCCCCCTTTCTCTTCTCCTTCAGTGACTGGCTCATTGGTCCATTCATCCATCCTTCCTTCCTTAATTTCTTTTGTCTTTTTTCTATTTCCTTTTAGGTCATTTCTATTGCAGGGTCATCAAACTCACTAGTCTTTCCTTCTAGTATGCTCTTATTCTCATTTAGGATATTTTTCATCATAGGCATTGTAGTTTTATCTTTGGAAATTTGATTTAAATCTTTAAAAAAATCTTCTATGTCTCTAGGATGTTCGTTCTTTTTTCCAGCTCCTAGAACATGAAGAATACAGCTATAACTTTTAGAGTCCCAGTCTGCTAATGTTATCATTTGTTGTTTCTGTGGATTGATTTTTTCCTCATTATGAGTTATACTTCCCACTTCTTGCATGCCTGGTCTTTTCTTTCTTTCTTTTCTTTTTTTTTTTTTTGAGATGGAGTCTCGCTCTGTAGCCCAGGCAGGAGTACAGTGGCGGGATCTCGGATCACTGCAACCTCTGCCTCTGGGGGTCCTACTTCAAGCAATTCTTCTTGCCCAGCTAATTTTTTTATTTTTTGGTAGAGACAGGGTTTCACTATGTTGGCCAGTCTGGTTTTGAACTCCTGACCTCATGATCCGCCCACCTCGGCCTCCCAAAGTGCTGGGATTACAGGTATGAGCCACAGCACCTGGACTATGCCTGGTCATTTTTAAAATTGGGTACCAAATATTGTGAATTTTACCTTTCTGTGTGCTGGATTTTTTGGCATTGCTATAAATATTCTTGAGCTTTGTTCTTGGATGTATTAAATTATTCAGAAACAGTTTGGTCCTTTTGAAGTTTGCTTTTAAGCTTTGCTAGGTAAGATGAGAGCAGGCTTTAGGGTTACTGTCGGTAACCTTTCTGAGTACTCTTTCTGGTGCCCTGTGAATGATGAAGTTTTCCACTCTGAATGGTGAGACTGGGCACACTATTCCCAGTTCTGTACTGGGCTCGGGGATTGTTTCCTTTGCTTCTCTCAGGGGGTTCTTTCCCTGTTCTCAGATAGCTTTCTTACATGCAAGTCCTGATCAGTACTCAGTGGAAGACTTGGGGGACCGTCTAAGATTGCTGCAACACTCCCTTTTTGCAGCCCTCTTCTCTCTAGTACTCTGCTATATGGGCTGCAACTACCTTGAGACTTCCCACTGTATTTTCTCAACTCAGAGAGATGCTGAGCTCCTCCTGTGTTCCCCCTGCTTGCACCCTGGCCTGGAAACCGTCCCCAGGCAGTACGGTCAGCTTACCTCATTGGTTTTCTCTCTCTCAGGATCACTATCCTGTGCTGCCTGATGGCCCATGACTGAAAACCACAGTTTCTATGTTTTTTTCAGTTCTTTAGTTTTCATGGAGGAAGCTAAATCTAGCTCCTGTTATTTCATCTTCACTGGAAACAGAAATCCCAACCTAGTTTTTAAACTTTTAATGAAACATTTTTAGCACACAGGCAAGTATATTGATTACTCAGAGGGCCATGACTCAGTTGTATAGTTTTGTCATTTTTCCACTGCATTTTTAAAAATAAAACATTACAGATACAATTAAAATCGTCTCCTTTTTTTATTTGTTTCAGACAGAGTCTCACTTTGTTACCCAGGCTGGAGTACATTGGCACAATCTCAGCTCACTGCAGTCTCCATCTCCCAGGTTCAAGCAATTCTTCTGTCTCAGCCTCCTGAGTAGCTGGGATTATAGGCATGCACCACCACGCCTGGCTAATTTTTGTATTTTTAGTACAGATGGCATTTCACCATGTTGGCCAGACTGATCTTAAACTCCTGACCTCAAGTGATCCGCCCACCTCAGCCTCTCAAAGTGCTGGGATTACAGGCATGAGCCACTGTGCCTGGCCACATCCTCTCTTCTTGATCCTATTCTTCTTTCCATTTACAGAGGTAGTCAATATTCTGTATTTGATTATTGTCATTCATGTGTGGATTTTTAAAAATGGTTTTACTACATAGGTATGTATCTATAAATAGTCTCTATTAATATTATTATCTGAAAACACAAAACAGTATCATGCTTTACCTATAATTCTTCCATTTTCTTTCACTTTTCATTCAGCATTTAAAAAATATTTATGCTGCCAGGCGTGGTGGCTCACGCCTGTAATCCCAGCACTTTGGGAGGCTGAGGCGGGTGGATCACGAGGTCAAGAGATCGAGACCATCCTGGTCAACATGGTGAAACCCCGTCTCTACTAAAACTACAAAACATTAGCTGGGCATGGTGGCGTGTGCCTGTAGTCCCAGATACTCAGGAGGCTGAGGCAGGAGAATTGCCTGAACCCAGGAGGCGGAGGTTGCGGTGAGCCGAGATCGCGCCATTGCACTCCAGCCTGGGTAAAAAGAGCGAAACTCCATCTCCAAAAAAAAAAAATATATATTTATCCCTATGATACATATAGCTTTAGTTGAAATGTACATTCCACAAGAACAAGGATCTTGCTGTGTTTTGCTCATTGGGATAATCAAAGCATCTAGATAGTGTTTGGCACGTTGTAGGCTCAATCAATATTTGTTGAATGAATGAATTCATTTTAAGTGCTGTATAATACTTGACTATATGAATATGCCACAGTTTATTCTCCTGTTGATGAATGTTTAGGTTGTTGTACCTTTTTTGTTTGTAATATGAACAGTACTGCAGTGAATGTTACCGTTTGTGTCTCCCTGTGCACGTACATAAGGATTTCTTTTAGGAAATACTGGGTGTTAGGGGCAGGCACCTTTCCAACTTAGCAGTACCTTGCTGAGTTACTCCATGATAATATTATCAATTTATACTCCCACTAGTAGTGTGTAAGATTCCCAGTTCCCAATTTCCCAATACCAACATTTGCTATTATCAGATATTTTAATTTTTGCCAATCCTGTATACATAAGATTACGTTTTGTTTTACCTTTGTTTTTGTTGATAACACGTATCATTTTTCCCAATAGAAATTTGATGTCTTCTTTCCACCCTGGGAATGGACATAATGATAGTTGGAGGACTGTGTTTTATACCAATGAAGAGTGAAAATTTTAGACCCAACCCCTAAGGACCTAGAGGAGTCCATAGTACAGGAAGAAGAGAAGAAGTTGACCTCTGACGGAAACAAAGGTATCAATGGGCTTCCTGTTGTCTGTCATTCTCTGTACTGCCATCTGTTAACCACCAGTGATGTGGGAGATACTTTATTAGCAAGTATTTCTAGAAGCATAAGACCTAATTGGAGCTTGCATTTTCTTTGTGGGACTTAAAACATAAAGGCTTGACAAATTATTTAATAAATGTTATAAGAAATAAATATCTGTCTAGTCCAATGGCTCAAAATTTTGGGGGAGGTAGAACACTTGGAAGTCATGATCCTCTTTATGGAAATATTGATTTTAACTTTACAGAAATTTGAAATGTGCACAAAAGAGGAGATATAGTCTTAAGAATTCTTGTGTACCCATCATCCAGCTTCCACACTTTCAGCTTCTTTTTTTCCCTCTCCACCTCTGAGCTCCTACTCCTCCCTGCACCCACTGTCGCTGGATTATTTTAAATTTTAGACATTAATCCATTGCATCAGCAAATGCTTTAGTATGGATCTTTAAGAGATAATGACTCTTTTTGTTCTATTTTATTTTATTTATTTATTTATTTTGAGGCGGAGTCTTGCTCTGTCACCCAGGCTGGAGAGCAGTGGCACGATCTCAGCTCACTACAACTTCTGCTTCCCATGATTCTCCTGCCTCAGCCTTCTGAGTAGCTGAGACTACAGGCATGTGCCACTACACCTGGCTAATTTTTATATTTTCAGTAGAGACAAGGTTTCACCATCTTGGCCAGGCTGGTCTCGAACTCCTGACCTCAAGTAATCCACCCACCTCAGCCTCCCAAAGTGCTGGAATTACAGGCATGAGCCACGTGCCTGGCCGATAATGACTTTTTTTAATTTTGAGACAGAGTTTTGCTCTTGTTGCCCAGGCTGGAATGCAATGGCATGATCTTGGCTCACTACAACCTCTACCTCCTGGTCAATTTTCAAGCAATTTTCTTGCCTCAGCCTCCCAAAGTAGCTGGTATTATAGGCATGCACCACCACGCCCAACTAATTTTTGGATTTTTAGTAGAGGGGTTTTTCCATGTTGGTCAAGCTGGTCTTGAACTCGCGACCTCAGGTAATCTGCTTGCCTCAGCCTCCCAAAGTGCTGGGAGTATAGACATGAGCCACCATGCCTCTTTTTAAAAAATTATGATCATAAGCCAGATGTGGTGGCTCACGCCTGTAATCCCAGCACTTTGGGAGGCCGAGGTGGGCAGATCACTTAAGATCTGTGAAACAGTGCTTATTTTCTTCATAGGTGTTGTAAGGCTTATCGGCAGTAATCCAAGTAAAGTTCTCCCTCACACAGTGCCTGGCTCCTCATAGGGTCTTCACTGTTAGGTGTTACTATTGCTGTGGTCATCATCATCATTCTAGAGAAAGTATCCTTAATATAAGTGATCATGGCTGGGTGTGGTGGCTCATGCCTGT
Organism: Cebus imitator; assembly: GCF_001604975.1. Classification (NCBI taxonomy): domain Eukaryota; kingdom Metazoa; phylum Chordata; class Mammalia; order Primates; family Cebidae; genus Cebus; species Cebus imitator. The sequence goes on along the minus strand of NW_016107333.1, from coordinate 17,798,325 downwards.
AATCCCAGCACTTTGGGAGACCGAGGCGGGTGGATCACAAGGTCAGGAGTTCGAGACCAGTCTGGGCAACATGATGAAACCCTGTCTCTACTAAAAATACAAAATTAGCCAGGTGTGGTGGCACACGTGCCTGTAATCTTAGCTACTCTGGAGGCTGAGGCAGGAGAATCTCTTGAACCTGGGAGACAGAGGTTGCAGTGACCCAAGATCCCGCCATTGCACTCCAGCCTGGGCAACAGAGTGAGACTCCATCTCAAAAAAAAAAAAAAGAAGAAGATTTGTCATTAGAAAACTGATCAAATTAAGATTGATAATTCAGAACAACATTGAATTTTTGTTATTTTAGTAATATTATATGACTGTGGTATTTTGGGAAATTGTTCATTTAATTCTTTCCATATCAGGCGAATTTAGAGTTTATGGCCTGGTTCTGTGTGTAATCTGATTCTTCAGATTCCCAGTGCACAGTTTTTGCTTGTCTGTAGATGGTGTTGTTATTACGACACACATGAAACTTGAGGGATAAATAGGGTAAGGTCCGTTGGAGTCACTGTAGCTATTAATTCAAGTAGGATCTTTCCAGACGAGTTTATTATAGATAGTATTTGATATTGAATCTTTATTAAAAATTGTTTTAATTGTTAATAGACATTGTGAACTGTCACCATGTATTCAGTTGGTTACCTTTTGCCCTCATTTATTCCATTACAGCAACCAGCGTTCTGTTCTTCAAACATACAAGGCATGCTCCTATCTCGGTAACCTTTACAATGGCTGTTCCCTCTATCTGGAATGCATTCTCCAGGGAGTCATACATAACTGCCTTCCTGTCTTCCTTCAGATCTTTGTGCAAATGTCATATTAGTGAAATCTTTCCTGAGTTCCCTAGTTAAAATTGCAACTTTTAAATCTCCTACTTCCTGTCCCTCTTTTTACTTAATTTTCTCCTTAGCAACTATCACTTTGTGGCGGGCCCTGTATTTTACTGCCTCATTGTCTTTCTCCCCTTTCCTAGAGTATTAGTTTCATGAAAGTAGGGACTTTATCCACCTGGTTGCCTGATGAATACATTATACCTAAAACAGTACCTGGAGTAAAGCAGATACTAAACTATTTGAATGAATGAAAAAAAAACAGGAATGAGTGAGTGAATGAATAAAAATATAAATGGTTGAAAACATGTATGAATAAATACATAGATGAAAAATACTCTAAGGCTGGCACAGTGGCTCAGACCTGTAATCTCAGAACTTTGGGAGGCCAAGGCAGGCGGATTACGAGTCAGGAGTTTGAGACCAGCCTGGCCGATATGGTGAAACCCTGTCTCTACTAAAAATACCAAAATTATCTGGGTGTGGTGGCACATGCCTGTAGTCCCAGCTACTGAGGAGGCTGAGACAAGAGAATTGCTTGAACCTGGGAGGCAGAGGTTGCAGTGAGCCGAGATCGTGCCATGGCCTTACAGCCTGGATGACAGAGCAAGACTCCATCTCAAAAANAAAAAAAAAAAAAAAAGGAAAAATACTCTGATAGTAACCTGTATTTTTGTGCAGTGGAAATAAGATAACCCGTTAAAAAACTGATTTTTTAGATATGGATAATGTTTTGATTATCTGCCTGGCAATATTTAAGTTAAGTTGGCATCCAATGTTATTTAGCTACAATAATGTTTGGAGTGCTGTAAAATTTGTAATCAAATATATTTGTTACTTTTTTAAAAGTTTATTATCTATGAGAAAAGAATAGTTTTCAAATTTTGATAGAGTTAAGCAATACAAGGGACAGATTTTTTTTTTTTTTTTTTTTTAAAAAACGCAGAGCCTTGCTCAGTTGACCATGCTGGATGGAGTAGTGCAGTGGTGCAATCGTGGCTCACTATAGCCTCAACCTCCTGGGCTCAAGAACTCCTCCCATCTCAGCCTCCTGTGTAGCTGGGACCACAGGCATACCAACACGTCTGGCTTATTTATTTTTATTTTTTTAGTGGAGACAGAGTCTCCCTGTGTTGCCCAGGATGGTCTCAAACTCCTGGGCTCAAGCAAATACTCCTGCCTTAGCCTCTCAAAGGCCTGTCAATCCTGGGATTATAGGCATGAGCCACCACATCTGGCTGAGAGATCTTAGTTCTTTCTGGTAATGTATCAAGTATCCCTTTATCACCCCAATAATGTTTATGCATTCTGGCTAGATTTATAGTGATGAGAGCTCTTTTTTTTACACATAAATCCTAGAGGTATATGAAGTCTGACTTTCAAATCAATAGAGTAACTAAAATATTTTAGAGCCACTTAAATAGATGACTACACTGGTAGGTGTGAGACTCGTCAGTCTGTCAGAGGCATAGTAACTGTATATTGGAGAAATTGGAACCACTTTATCTCTGGATGGCGCTGGGCTGCTGCTTACCTGCTAAGTTTGAGTTTCAGTGCAGTTAATAGATTTGGAATTTGGAAGAAAGCTTAGCTTTTCTCATTGAAAACTTTAAAAGGCAGATGGTCTGACTCCTCCAGACACCTCAACCCACACCAGCATTACATACAATCTACACACGTATGGGCACAACCTAGATATGGTTCTACCCAAAGTCTGAGGTAAAAAATTAATTGTACTCTACAAGATACCAAGCATAGTAAAGCTACTAGCTTGTGACTTTCTGAGGACCTGCTTGGTTCTGAGTTTTCTTCTCCTTTTTGAGTGTGGAGATTATGGTTTCACAGTAGGGCAATTCATCTAACAATAACTGCTTTGCCAAAATCTGCTTTTTTGTATTGGACAAGTGCTGCACTTACTTTATTCTATACTTTGTGCTGTGTTCATCACTTTTATCTTTGTATTCTTTGCATCTGTAGCATGTTTGGTGGTGTTTTGTTTTCTCTTTGATATTTTGACCAATTGACATATTGTAGATTTTCTCATCCATAAGAAACTGTTTTTTAAAAGTTTATGTTTCATGCCTTTTTCTTTCCAACTTAATGCATTAAGCATCACCTTAAAATTATTTTGCTTCCAGGATACTAACATATTTTCATCTTTTGGTTTCTGCTTTTTGGTAAATTCTCAACTTTGTATTAAAATATTCAAATTTACAGAAGCTATAGCCCTTATCTTGTACTTCCAGCAAATATTACAGTTTGTTGTTTTTCAACAGCTTTGCAAAGGCTGAAAAATTTTCCTCATACTTCTCTCAAAGCCAAGTTGCTTCAAACCTCATCAACAAAAAGAGGTACATACAGCCTCTTACTAAGTTTAAAGTTTCATTAGATGATCTAGTTCAATCTTAAGCCTTTTGACATACTGAGTCAGGGGTGTCTGTAAGGCACGTTTTGGTCTTTTTTTTAAAAAAAAATAATAAAATAATGAAGATTTATTCTGTTATTTGAGTAAATCCAGAAGAAACATTTTCTACAGAGGTATGTATTGGGTTGCTTTTCTGAAAGGAGTAAGTGATATATAGAGAATTTATTTTTGTTGCTCACTTAAAGCCAAATGTAATTATTTCAATTTTATGCCAATTGAACTTAATAAGTGCTTTAAAATGAACTTTATATATACATTATAATGGACTCAAGCAAGCATTTTTTGACTGATTTCATAGAAGTAGAATTTCTAGAGGTAAATATTATAAAACAGTTTTAGGGATTTTAATAGACATTTTCAAATTATCCTGCAGGAAAATTGGTTCAGTTTATACTCCCACCAACAATAAAAGATCTCCAGTTTCCTCCTTCCATTTGTCATCTTAGTGGTCTTTAAGCAGAAAATATTGTTTTCATTACATTTCTTTGGCTTCTAATGCTTTTGAATCTTTTTTATGTGCTTATTGGCCATTTTTATTTTTGTGGGAAGTGCCTATTTCTCCATTGCCTCCTTTCTTTGGAAATCATTTGTTTTTTTTCTGAGTAATTTTATAAAACTATAAAATAATTTTATCTTTTTTTTTAACATTTGTCTTTTTCTGAGTAATTTTAAAGATTTCTTCATAGGCTAAGGATACAAACCTTTTATCTGTCATTGAAGTCACAGAAACTTTCTCTCAGTAAGTAATTTGTCATTTTGCTTTATTTTTTTCTTTAGTGTTTTTTTTTTCTAGCCAAGTGCCAAAGTCACATTTCACTTAATTTTTATCCTGCTGAATGAAAGCATTTTAACTTAGTGTTTTAATGTAAACAGGAGGAGGACAGAATGTAATTATCTAGGTCTTGCGCTGTCACCCAGGCTGGAGTGCAGTGGCATGATCATAGCTACTGTAGCCTCGAACTGCTGGGCTCAAGCAATTTTCCCACCTCAGTCTCCCAAGTAGCTAGGACTACAGGCGTGTGCCACCACACCCTGCTAATTTTTAAATTTTTGTGTAAAGATGTGAATTTGCTATGCTGCCCAGGCTGGTCTTGAACTCCTGACTTCAAGTAATCCTCCCACCTTGGCTTACTGAAGTCCTGGGATTACAGGCCTGAACTACTGTTCCTGGTTCAAAGTTTACTTTTGTTTGCTAGTGGTGTTCTTGATATCTTTTTGTATTTGATGTTTTGATGCTAATGCTAAAGTATTACACTCACCATCTGAGGTTACATGACTTGTGTTTTAATATCAAACAGATGAAACTGTTTAGTTCTGCATCTTTGCAGGTATACAAAATGTACCTACCAGGACTCTGCTTTATATCCATTGAAAGCAAAAACTAATAGAGTAAGACATTGCCTGGCTAGAGGCTTTGAAAGAATGGAGCATTCTGGTTGAATTCTATTGACTTAGAAGTATGAAGATGAAAAAATTTCAAAACTTTAATTTTGTGTTGAATGCAATTCAAAAATATATAGCCAATGATTCCATTTTTTTTTTCTCTAGTAAATTTGGACATTCGGATCTCCTTGGTCTTTTATTACAGAACTCCTAGTGTGCGTGAGACTTACATTGTGAAGATCCTTTTCTAAAACTTAAGATGTAAGAGGATGTAAATGGTATTGTATAAGATCAGGCTGGTTGAGAACCGATATCTGTAAATACACTTTTTAGACTAAATCTCTGATTGCCACTTATTTTCTTATTTAACTCATAAAAATAAAACACAATGAATGGAGGGTGGAAATCGGAAGATTTTTGTCTTTTAATTACATGACATTGTTTCATGTCAAAACAGAACATATTGTATCCCTGGCTTTGGATCTGCAGAAGGAAACACATTTTCTCTACCTGCTGTATGCCAGAGGTTCTTGAATGCCTAGAGGGCTTATTGTAGCATAGATTGCTGGGCCCTACTTCAGAGTTTCTGATTCATCAGGCTGGGGCAGCAGGGGAGTCTGAGAATTTGCATTTATAAAAAGTTCTTAGGTATTGCTGGTTGAGAGACTATATTTTTGAGAACCACTTTTATATACCAACTATAAGTTGTAAAACTCTATGAAAAGCTTAGTTTGGTCTGGGATAAGAAGCACACAGATTATGGAGCAAATCATGCAAGATTCAATTCTTGATCCCAGCCTAGTGTAGAATTCAGATAACAAGCAATACACAGTGATATAACACAATTCTTGGTTTTCGTGATTGCAAGTCATAGCCAAGTACTGAGTGAGAAATTCAGTTTTATTTTCAAGGCTTAGAGATTCCAGGTGATTCTAGAAAAATAGGATTTAGTGATTAACCCCATGAGACTAGGAGTTATTTATGTCCTTTTCCTCTCCCCTATCACTTAACATTTAGCCTTACTTTAGAAGGGCCTTGCATTTGTTTTAAACTGGTAAAGAGCTTTGAGTGCTTATTAAATAGAAAGCTTTGTGTTTTTATTTATTTATTTTACTTATTTTTTTGAGATGATGTCTCACTTTGTTGCCCAGGCTGAGGTGCAGTGGCGTGATCTTGGTTTACTGCAACCCCCGCGTCCTGGGTTCAAGCAATTCTCCTGCCTCAGCCTCCTGAAATTACAGGTGTCCGCCACCATGCTTGGCTAGTTTTTGTATTTTTAGTAGAGGTGGAGTTTCACCATATTGGCCAGGCTGATCTCAAACTCCTGACGTCAGGTCATCTACCCACCTCAGCTTCCCAAAGTGCTGGGATTACAGGCATGAGCCACCATCCTTGGCCCAAAAGCTTTGTGTTTTTAAAGATAATTAGGCATGTTTCTAGTTTTTTAAAAATTCTTAACAGTCATGTAGGAGAATAAGAGAAACTTTTTCCAAAAAAGAGAAATCATTTTGATTATTTTATCTCATTGGAATGTTGAATAATATAGTCTGCTTCATTAATCATCAAGCATGCTATGAATTTTTCCATTTTTTATAGGATTTGTATCTCAATTGAGGTAATGTCATTTATACTCCATTTAAAGATGAAAAATAAAGGCCAAAATCATAGGCCTGGCATAGAAGCTGATAATGAGGACAGCTCCGGAGGAACAGGTATATACACACACACATAGACATGCATAAGGTATACACACACATTATTTTTAAAGTTTATTTTTTGAAGTTTTTAAAGTGAAAGCTGGTCCTGTCCCTCCCCACAGTGGGCGAAGACAGAGGTTGCATGGTCAGCTTTGCTTGTGAGGCCACTGGTCCCTCTGGATGCTGCTGCCTGGCCACAGCCCTTTCCCTTTCATCTTTCTCATTGACCAATGGGCTTAAAGCATTAAGACCACACCCCTATTCTGCATTCTAGTGTGACCCAGATTACACCTCTTCTGGCTCAGTCAAACAGCTGTATGGTAGGCAACTGGAGGTGTTCAGCAGTCGTTGCCAGGATCATACTGATGTGGCCACAATTTCGCCTCTTTCCCTGCCCTTCGATGTCCAAAGAAACCTGACAGCAAATTGGCTACAACCAACAAAAAGGTAAAATGCACCACATTGTGGCCCCCCCCCAACCCAGGCTCAGGCCCCCTCCAATGGCAGGACTGCTGCCAGAGTCTGTGCCACTCCTGAGACACACTGGGCTAGGCCCCTCAGTGCCTCTGGGCTCCACCCACCAAAATCTTGTCAGCCAGCCCTGCCCCCTCAGCAGCCTAGCTCCTGTCCTCACCAGTTGCCCCAGGGTGACTTTGGGTGGGTGACTCCTCGGGCTCCCTGCTCCATACTCAGTTCTCACTTCCTGCCGCCCCAAGCCTGACCTCCCTGGGGTCTTTGGGCTCACATCTCCAAGGACCTGGGTCCTGGCCCTGCACCCCCTCCCCCATCTTGAAGTAGTGACTCAGGCATCACGCCAATCTCCCACCACCCCAGTGAGGAGTGAAACATAGTGACCTCACAGTCTCTCTAGGAACTATTAGTACTGCCACGAGACCAGCCTTTGATCTTAGGACCCAGTCCCCTAAGTGTTCTCACCCTCTTTCTGGTTCCTCTGGTCGCAGCATAAGTTTCCAGCTGGAAGGGGAATGGGAACTATGGGACCTAGGAGCAAGAGGTTTCAGGCTGCCTTACTCCCTTAACATAGACATTGGCAGGGTGAAAAGCCCACACTTCCCATGTGAGTTCAAAACATTGACAGTGTCTTTGGGTGGCAATAGAAGAATGAGTTTGGTTTGGTTTTCTCCCAGGCTTCTACTCTCCAGAGAGTTTAGCATTTTTTTTCTGAGTTCTCCACCTCATATTTGAATTCTCCATGGTTCTGGGACCAGAGTGCTCTTCAGTCAGTGGTCTCTGGAGTGCGATCTGCTCATCTTCTGTGGAACAGATCTTGGGAAACTTAATTTGATAGCTTGAATCTTCCTCATATCATCTCAACCTGGGGTACTTTGAGTGCCTGGGATTGTTGCCTCTCAGGGAAGTGCTAGCCTGACTGGTTGTCAGGAGCCCTGTGTTTCTGCCCTGACTCAGTTCTTAATTTGCTCTTTGATTCTGGACAAGCTGCCTCTCCTCCTTGGGCTTGCATTTCTTGAGGAGATAGAGTTAGAGAATATCAAAGGCCTTTGTTAACTCTGAGAGTCGAAGGTTTAAAGGCCCACTTGAATGTAAACCTCAAGGCCAAGGGCTCCTGTCTTTTTCCATCTTACATCCCTGCGATTAATAAACATACCTGGCCGGTATGTGCTGAGTAAACGTTTGTTGAATGAATGCACCTTTCTAAATCACAAGCTGGCAGAAGGGTGGGCTTTTCTCAAACTTCATCTGTAGAGGTTTATGTTACTGTCCCTTTGAGAGAATCCAGATTCAGACTTTCAGTCCTGTGGCTATGGGCCAAAACAAACAAAGACCCAAATCCCCTTTCTTTGGGAGCTTGAGGAGAGTTTACCAGTTCATATTTCCATTGGGTCTGAGAACTTTGCCTTTAAAATCCATTCCTGGCCCCTGCCTACCCCTTCCTGGTTTGGGGAATAGAGTCAAGGGGCCACCCTCAGTCCTCTTCCTTTGACTCTCCCCACAGGAAAAAACAGAACCAAGAAATTGTGGATCAGTTGGAAGAATTAACTCTTTGCTCACAACTTGACTGCTGGGTTTGGGGGGCACCCAGACTGCTGAATTTTGTAAAGGCCTCAGTTTCATCTTGCTCACTCCCAGCCTGGGGAAGAAGGCTCACCCCCAGATTCCACCCCATCCCCATAAGTTCCCTGATAACTTGGTCCCGTGGGTGGAACTACCCTAGGGCATTGTTAGCTTTCTGGGGGCATGTTCCTTGCTGTGCCATCTCTGCCTCCCCCAGTAAGAGCTCTATCTTCCTCTTCCTATAGGAAAAGAAAGAATGCCACCAAAAGCAGGGAGCCCTAAGGGAGCAGTTACAGGTGAGTGGAGGGTGTGAATTTCCCTCTTGTCCTCTGGAGAACGTTTCTTTCCTCTTCTTTCAGCACTTGCTTGGCTTTTCTCCCAAAGGTGCACATTCAGACTGCAGGAAGCCTCGTATCAGAGAAAGCTCAGTTACAGACAGCCCTGGCTCACAGGCAGCATGCTTCCAGGCAGAAAGAAGGTGGGAATCTGGGCACCCCATCATCCTTCAACCTGGCACTTTGACAGGCCTTTAGGGGGAGTCCTTTGGGCTCCATCTTAACCTCTCTCATTCCAGGAGAGTCTGAAGATCTGGCCAGCAGCCTGCAGTATTCCTGGCAGCATGTGGGAGAGTTGGAGTGGGCTCTCTTTGCTTTCACCACACAGCAGAAGAAGGCAGACAGGGTGATTCCAACCACTTGCCCCGTCCGCTGGCAGCCTGGCTTCTCAGATGGAGGAGTGAGCCTAAAGGTCCCTTCTGCAGGATGGAGTGTCCTGCCCAGAAGGCAGCATGGGCCATTTCTCGCTGCTTTTCTGTGTGTTTGTTAGAGGCAGCCTAACAAACCCTGCTGTGTTTGAGTCAGCTGCTGTGGGTGAGTTGGGGGTGCTATGGGGAACAAGCACTGGACACAGAGCTCCCAGGCCAAGTGCTTGCCCTGCCCTTACCTGGCTGTGGCCTTTGCCAAATCCTAGGTAGGGAATATGGTACTTGTACTGTGAAGGTACAGAAGAGTAGTTTAGTATGTTACCATTTGTGTAGAGAGAGGGAACGTGTGTGTGTGTACGTACATACATACTATCATAATACAGGTAAAACATGTCTGGAAGGATTAATAAAAAACTCGAGGGGAAGGAGAGCATTAGGATAAATAACTAATGCATACGGGCATAAAACCTAGATGACAGGTTGATAGGTGCAGCAAACCACCGTGGCACATGTATACCTATATAAAAATCTGCACATTCAGCACATATATCCCAGAACTTTAAGTAAAATAAAAAATAAATAAATAAAATAAAACACAAAAAACTCAGGAGAGAGAAACAGAGTGGCTGGGAGATATTTCCCTTCTGTACCGTCTGAGTTTTGGACTATATGAATGTATCATCCTTTTAAAAAGTGAACAAAAGATTAACTTTGTCCTTCCTATCTGTGCCCTCACCCCCAGTGAACAAATGGGCTTAGAGAATCAGATATACCTGGGTGTTCAAATCCCAGCTCTGCCTGAGTGATATTAGGCAAGCACTTTAGCTCTAATACTTTAATACTCCATGCTTTTCATCTACACCATAGAGGTAATAATAGTAGCTATCTCATGGTGGTTGTGAGGATTAAATGGGATTGTTAACATGGTGCCTGTTGAAGCACTCAATAAAGCTTCAAACAGTGGTTGTAGTAATGGTAAAACAATAGCAATATTATCTGATCTCTCTGGGCCTCTGTTAGTCAGCTATAAATTTGATCTCTTTCCCTGTCCCTTCCATGTTACTAACTTCTTTTGAAAACAAATGAGTCCATGTGCTTGGAAATGCCTTCAAAAAATGTCAAGTGTGATTTAGAGTGAGGAAGTGTTACTGTGGAATAGTTATTGTAGCTATTGTTACTGGTCGGCCAGCTGCTCCTCTGCCTGCTGTATCCTGACTTAATCTTTGGTCCGTATTTGCAGGACAACAAGGAGTTAACCAAAAAGAGAGATGCTCTCAGGCTGGAGTTATACAAGAACAGGTAGCATGGGGGAAGGTGGGATGGGAGGTCTGGGGGCCCTTAGCATGAGTGATATGCTGGGAGGTTGAGGGGGTACAGGTAATCATGGTGAAGTGGTCATACAGGTTTGCACGCATGCACAGCTAAGCTCTAGTGCTGGTGACTCATGGTGTGGCCTTGGGCAACTCATGTTTTCTTTCTGGCCTGCCAACTGTGACTTTTGATTCCTGGGGTTCCTTCCAGTGCCATGGTTCTGTGGTTGTAGGGCAAGGGTAGAGGGTTGATCACCAAAGCAGTCCTTTCTGTTCTTCGTTCATTGCTTTCTCTACTGCCTCTGGCCATAACCAAAGCAATAAGGACCTGAAGCAGGAGAAATCAGAATTGGAAAAGAAGCTTTGAGTCCTAGTGACTGAGAAGGCTGGCATGCAGCTTAACTTGGAAAAGCTGCAAAAGAAATTACAGGTGACTGAACTCCTGCTTCAACAGGCGATTGGCTGCAGCCCTGGGGGGGTATTGGTTGGAGCCCCATTCACCTGGGGCTATGGTCTAGGGATCATGCAGGGTATGGGGAGGCTCCAGCCAAGAGTTGGAAAATTTGGGTCTTTGTTCTGGTCCTGCCATAGAATCCTCTAGAAACTGCTAAAAATCTACAAATTGGGGCCCTGCCATAGACCTGGGGAATCAGAATCTTAGGGTTAGGGCTTAAAAACATTTTTTTCTTTTTTAAGCATCATGGATGGAAACCATTACTTTATAGGTTACATTAATATGGCTAGTTATTGAGTCTGTTTATTTTCTTCTGATCAAGCCAACACTTTCACTATTCCATGGTAATAATAGAGAATCGAGATCTTTTTTTGTGGGGGGATGTGTCTCGCTCTGTCACTGAGGCTGGAGTGCAGTGGTGTGATCTCGGCTCATTGCAGCCTCTACTCAAGTGATCCTCCTGCCTCAGCTTCTCAAGTAACTGGGACTACAGGTGCACACCACCACGCCTGGCTAATTTTTGTATTTGTAGAGATGGGGCTTTGCCATGTTGCCCAGGCTGGTCTTGAACTCCTGAGCTCAAGTGATCCACCTGCCTCAGCATCCCAAAGTGTTGGGATTCAGGCAGGAGCCACCACATCCAGCCTGAGATCTTTTTCAAATTATTTAATTTTTTTATTCCTAAACCAAAGAAACTTGACAATAGAGTTGTATTGACTGAGTTGTACATTGAGCCTAGCCCTAGCCCTTTTAGGGGGCACTGTGTGGAATGGCATGGGCTCCCCAGATCTAAACTTCTTGCTCTTCACCATCCAGTTTTCAAACTGGTGTGAAGCCCCTGATGCTAACCAGCAGTTACAGCAGGCCACGGAGGAGTGGGCACAGCTGGAAGCATACCTGGGGCAGGTGAGGCTTTGCAGGGGAGGGATGTGGAAGGAAGATGACCCCAGGTGGCCAGGAGCTGGTGAGGACCAGTGACAGTCCTTCCTAACTTCTGTGCCCATTCTTGCAGGTAATAGAGTCAGTTAGATAATTACAAATGGAGAGAGACAAGTATGCTGAAAATCTGAAAGAAGAGAGTGCCATGTGGCGGCAGAAGATATAGCAGATGTCAGAGCAGGTGAGACCTGACCCTTCAGCCCCCCACTTTAGATAGGTCACTCGATCTTTCTTGGCATCTATAAAATGGGAGGACTACAGCCAGAGCTTGTCATGGGTCTGGGCTGTGTGGAGGTGGGGTCAGAGACGGAGATGGTAGCCTGTCCAGCCAGCCACCAGCTCCTCTCTTCAGGGCCCTTTCCCCTGTACTTTGGACAGGTGCACACATTGAGGGAGGAGAGCGTGAGTCAGGTACAGGAGCTAGAGATGAGCTTGGCTGAACTGAGGAACCAGATGGGTAAGCTGGGGCTGGGATGGCCCAGCAGCAGTACTGGTGTTAGAGGGCTGGAAGAGTGGCTTAGAATGCCCCAGGAAGGTGGTGGATGGAGGGCTTTGGGATAGAGGGAAAGAGGTCTGTGCCAGGAGATGGCAAGTCTGGTAATCTCCATGAACCTCAGTGTCCTCATCAGCAAAGAGGGAGGAGTGCCCATTGTCAGCCACCCACAGATGTCT
>NW_016107333.1:17774522-17785563 GCF_001604975.1 Cebus imitator | reverse complement strand
AAAAAAAAAAAAAAAAGAATCCAGAGGCCTTTATTGTCTGCTTCCTTTCTTAGCTGAATCCTGCCCCTGGAACTCCCAGCAGGGCCCTCTAAGGTAGTGCAACAGCTACAAGCAGAGGCAGAAGGAGCTGGAAAGTCTGGCAGGACAGCTCCAAACCCAGGTGCAAGAAAATGAGTGCTTCAGTCACTTGAACCAGGAACAGAAGGAGAGGGTTGCTAGAATTAGAGTGGGCGGCTGAGCTCTGTGGGGAGCAGATGGAGTCGCCTAGGTAAACCCTGGAGATCACGCAGGATGTCTGTAACACCATCAGTCACATGCTGTCCCAGAACCATGAGCACAAAGAGGAGCTGGTCGAGCTGCAGAGCGGATTCATAAAGCTGGTGTGTGACCCCATTTGGGGAGGCTGCCGTCCTCCCTAGCCCTCCCAGCCTTTCTTTTCCCACCCATAAAATGGGGCACCCTCATGTGGGATGGTACTTCTGAAGGCACCTGTGAACCAGAGCCCTGGTCTGATAGCTGTGGCGAAGAGGGAATAATTTTTCTAACCTGCCTTCACCCTTCCCGGTGCCATGGGAGGCAGACACCAAGTTCTGGGGTCTCCAGCTGTAGTGGGTAGCTGCTGATTTCTTCTGTCTGTACAGACTAACAAGAACATGGAGATCACCAGCGCGCTGCAGTCGGAGCAGCACGTAAAGAGGGAGCTGGGAAAGTAGCTGGATGAGCTGAAGGAGATGGTAACCCTGCCCCATCCAGGAAGGGCTGGGAGGCAGGCACCGGGCTCTGGGGAGGGGAGGTGGGAGGCCAGAGGCAGCTCCAACCTGGGGGACAGGTGACCCCAGCACCCTCCAGGGCAGTCCTGTGACTGTTTCTTGCTTCCTGCCATCTGACTTTTAGCAGTGAGCTCTTCCCAGGTCTGGACATCATCATTCCAGCTAGAGGCATGGAGCCCCCCAATCATAGGGAAAGAGATGGTGTTATAAGAGGCTCCTTAGATTCAAACTAGAATTCCGGCCTCGTCTCCACTGGTCACCATTCAACTACTTTGCATCTCTAAGTCTCGGTTTCTTTAACTTAAAAAGGATGTTTGCACCTTCTTTGCAGAGGTGCTGAGGATTAAATGAGATAATACGTGGAAAGCATTAGGCATGTAGCACACTTAGCAGTTGGTGGTTGGCTCCCTCTGCTTTTCCACCAGTCTGTGGCCTACAGTTTAAATGGTGGGAAGAAGGGTGTGAGATTTGTGGCTGGGGAAGGAGGCATGGGGCTCTGGGCAAGGGAGGCAGTCTCTTAGTCCTGAAGCAAGGGGCTAGGGGCCTGGGTAGGCAACAGAGTCCCACAGTGACCTTGCCACCCTATTTATGGGCCACCCACCACCTGTCCTCACACCTCAGGTCTTTCTGCAGATGGAGCTGAAGAGCCAAGAGGCTCAGAGTCTGCAGTGGCAGAAGACCAGTACCTGGGTCACCTGCAGCAGTATGTGGCCGCCTATCAGTAGCAGGTGGCCACCTACCAGCAGCTGACTTCTGAGAAGGAGTGGCTGCACAACCAGTTGCTGTTGCAGACCCAGGTCATGGACCATCTGCAGCAGCAAGCTGAAAGCAAAGCAGTGGCCAAGATAGCCTGCCAAGAGTTGTGGAAGACCCAGGTAAGGGAGTTCTGAGGGTGAGGCCCTGAGGGGGATGACCTGCCAACCTCCTTCTCAGTCTCTTTCCTGCCTCTTTAGGAGTGCCTGGAAGCTGTTAGCCAACAGAACCGACAGCCTCAGGCCCAGTTAAGCCTCATGGCTCTCCCTGGGGAAAGTACCAGAGAGTGCTCACAGGAAGAGGAGAGAGGCCCAGGAGGAAGGGGGAACTGTTAGCAGTGTAGGATTGAGGAGTTAGAAGAGACCTTTAGAACAGCCGATCATTGTGCTGACTGGGTGTCCACACCAAGTTCGCCATCACTATGGTGACCTCCTGGGAGCAGGGGACCACCAGGTTGCCTAAGGAGGGTGAACTGCCTCAGGTCAGAAGTGAAGCAGGTGAGAACTTTTGTGCTATTGGTAGTGAGACTGTACCTGGGCAACATAGCAAGACCTTGGCTCTTAAAAAAATAAAAATAATAGCTGTTTATTCTCCCCTGGGGAGGGCAAAAAATAAAAATAATACCTGCTTATTCTCCCCTGAGGAGGGCCTGGCCCAGGGCTACACAGTGAGGGTGGGGGCAGAGGTTGACCCACTCTACCCTTGTTGGGTTTTTTGAGGACCCCTCTGGCCACCCCAACAAGAGATAGACTAGACAGTGAGGAGGAGGGGGTGCCTCAGCCCATGCTGAACATCTGGAGGACTTGGAGAACCAGGAGGCCATGGTGAGCCTGACTCCCCCTGCCCCACCTTTCCTGCCTCGCTCTGTGGTCCCTTCCATATCCCCTTCTCCTCTTGGTTTCCCAGCCTTCTGATTTCTCTGGCCCCTCACCCCATTTCTGGGAGCCAGTGGTCAGACACCATTTCACCTGTGACTAACAGGTACACGCTCTGAGGCCCTGAGGGAAGGTGGAGGCTGCTCTCCACCTCCCTGCCCTGTTTGTCCTGTGTATCCCCCTACAAGAATGCACACCTCTTCCCTGCAGGTGGCATTTTTCAGCTCAGCTGTAGCTAGTGCTGAGGAGAAGCAGGCACTGCTAGGTGGGCAGCTGAAGGAGCAAGTAGTACACTGCCAGCACCTGGCTCATCTACTGGCCTCCGCCCACAAGAAGCCTGAGGTGGCAGCCCCAGCCCTAGGAACTGGGGGCAATTCCATGTGGGGAGACCCACTGGGCCCTGCAGGCGGCCATGGAGAAGGTGCAGATGAATGAGTCTTTCCTGGCATGGGCCAAGAAGGGTCGGGGCAGGCAGGTCACTGCTGAAATGTAACCCCATTATTTTGGCTCCAGAGCCACATTATGGAGCTCATGCAAGAGAAGGTGGGCCTGGAGGAGAGGGTCGAGGAACTGGAACATCGCTGCATTCAGCTGCTTGGAGAGACAGACACCATCGGTGAGTGGGAAGCCAGGGCACTGCAAGAGGAGCTGCACATCAGTCAGAGGGGCCCCAGTGTCTGAGGTCTGTCCTCCTGCAGGAGAGTACATCGCACTGTACCAGAGCCAGAGGGCGGTACTGAAGGAGCAGCACCAGGTGAAGGAGTGTATCAGCAGGCTGATCCCAGGACAAGGAGATGAAGGTAGGGCATGGAACATCTATGTAGGGTGGAGGTGGGGTTGGGGTTGGGGATGGGCTCAGGCACAGGCAGAGGTGCAGTAGCTGAGCACCCCTCCCTCCAGGTAAAGCTGCTGGAGCTGGTGTTGCAATTTGTGGGCTACTGCAACGAGTGGAGTGGCAGATTCCTGGCAGCTGCGCAGAACCCTGCTGATGAGCCTGCCCCAGGAGCCCCAGCTCCCCAGGAGCTTGGGGCTGCCAACAGGCAGAGTGGTGAGTAGAGCCGTTGGGCAGGCCGGGCACGCAGGAGCAGGGGAGGGCTCCTGCACAGCGCCCTGCCTCCCTCTCTTCAAAGATCTTTTCAAGGTGAGCCTTGCCAGTAGCATGGAGCCTGCACAAGGAGAGGCGGGGGAGGGTTCTCCCTGCGACAGCCTCACTGACAGCAGATCATGAGCTGCTTTGTGAGATTTAGAACCCCCAGGAGTGCCTAGGCTTGGGCAGCAGCCCCTGCATTCCTTTTTTATACTGGATGGATGAAAATGATGAGGTGAGGATTACAGTCATCTAAAAGCCGGCCACTGTCAGCAAAGCCTGGAGAAGTGGGACTGGAGGCTCTGCCCCACCATGTCCCTACCACCCCTTCCCAGCCACCACTTTACCTTTACAGTAGCAAGCGTAAGACCTCTGTCTAATGGTGGGAGACAGGTGCAGATGAGTTGAAGATCACCATAATCTAAAAGCAGGCCATTAAATTAAAAAATAAAAATTATGAGATTAAAAAAAAAAACGAATGGGATTAAAAAAGAAGTTATGGGATTAAAAAAGAAGTTATGGGATTAAAAAAAGTTATGGGATAAAATATGGGATTAAAAAAGTTAAGTTATGGTATATAAAAAGTTATGGGGAAAAGTTATGAAAAGAAGTTATGGCATTAAAAAAAGTCAGGATAAAAATAAAAAAAAAAAATAAAGCAGGCCACTGGTCAGCAAAGCCTGGAGAAGTGTGGGGCTGAAGGCTCCACTCCCATTATGTCCCTGCCACCCCTTCCCAGTCACCCCTTTACCGTTACAGTAGCAAAATAAGACCCCTGTCTAATGGGAGGCAAACATACAGACCTTTTGCCACCTTGGCCAGGGCTGACTCCTTAAATTT
Organism: Cebus imitator; assembly: GCF_001604975.1. Lineage (NCBI taxonomy): Eukaryota > Metazoa > Chordata > Mammalia > Primates > Cebidae > Cebus > Cebus imitator. The sequence continues at coordinate 17,781,238 of NW_016107333.1, read as the reverse complement.
CTGGATGATGATTATTGTTATTTAAGAGTCAGAGGCTCATAGAATTGGCTTGTTTGGAGGAGGCCTGATGGCCTCCTTAACTCTCACCAAAGCAATTTTTCCCTCAGTGGGGGCTCCCACCTTCTTACTCAGAGAGGCAGCTGAGGCAGGACAATGGGGCTAATGTAGACCAGGTGGGGGCATGCGCTGCTGGGGTGGTCCCCATTCCCCAGTGTACATACTGTATCTGTGTAACATTTTGTGTATTCTGGTGGTTGGGCCTCCCTTTGTATCATAGCAGAGGTTGGAGCTGGCATATGGGAAGGAGGTTCTAATTATTTGGGGCTGGGAAACATTTTTTAAAATTTTATTTTATTTTTATAATATTTTAGAGACAGTTTTGCTCTTGTTGCCCAGGCTGGAGTACAATGGCACGATCTTGGCTCACTGCAACCTCTGTCTCCCAGCTTCAGTCGATTCTTCTGCCTCAGCCTCCTGAGCAGCTGGGATTACAGGCATGCACCACCACACCTGGCTAATTTTGTATTACTTATTGATATTGAAACTTACTTATTGATAGCATAGGACAGAGGAAGGAGGCAGAGATGGGGTCATGGCTCCGTGGTGATGCAACTCCTGTTTGTTTTGCTTTTTATTTTGTAATAAATATGATTAGCCCTACACTGCTTGGCCTGGTATGTTCCTGTTTCCCTCATTGGGTCCTGGAGTTTGTGCAACTGAACCGCCAGCCCCAGAGTGTCTGCGCATGTCCAGCTGTGTTGTTGGGGACCTTCCAGGTGTGTTACCTGTATGCTGCCTGATGACACCTGGGGGATTCCACAGGGACTGCCACGGAGCCTATGGGGGGACAGTGGGGCCCTGACGGTCCATAGGCTCAGAAGCCTGATCTAGCGGTGGGAGGGAAGGCAGGTGCCAGCATCCAAGGGCACTGACTTCCATCTAGCCCAGGTGTCTTTCATTTTATCCCCCTGCCTCCCTTGCCTGTCTGTGCCTGGTGGCCTGTTCTGTCTGTCCCTCCAGAGTGCCAGCTGCCCCGCAGGCTCCCTCCTGGCTAAGTTCATGGCTCTGCCCCCTACTGGCCAGAGCCGGCTTCACAGGATGAGAGTGGGCTAAGCTCCATGGGCTTTCCAGGAAAAGTGTCCCTTGGAAAAGATAGGGCCTTTTCACTGCTCCCAACTGCACCCTAGTAATGGCTTGGCCCTTCCACTCCCCTGAGCTCCACAGAGAACACAACCAGCAGAGGACACATTCCCTGTCATACAGAAATGGGTTTTATTCTCAGCCAAGCGACAGCAGGTGGAGACTCTCAGGCCATGCGGCTGTTTTCACAGCACCCCCATGCTTGTCGGGGTGGGGGGGGCAGGAGGGATGGCGGGGGACTGGCTGTTCACAGACCAGGCATGACAGGGAGGCTCACTGGAGGTGGCACACTTTGGATGGGAATTGTTAGGGGACAGTGTTCTCTTGTAGTTGAGCCACAAGGACAGCATGGTGACTGATTCCTAGTGCTAGAGGCCAGGTGGTTAGCCATGTGTAGGGGTGTGTGTGTGTGTGTGTGTATACATATATATTAGTATTTATAGAACAGGGCAGGGGTGTACCACGGAGTGGACAGAAGTTTTCACCAACGGTCATGCCTGGATGTGTCAGCTCACCACTACGACAGACCATCACAGATGAAGGGGGCTGGGGACTTGCAGGCTTGGAAAGGGAAGTCTCTGAGGAGGGATCTGTTTAGAGGTGGAAGAGGGGCCTGGGGCTCTCAGGTTGGGATGGACTTGCTTGACCCAATTGGCTAGCAGTTGGAGAGAAAGCAGAAAAAAAATGGGAGAGAGAAAAGCAAGGAGAGAGCTGGTAAGGCAAGTCAAGCGCACAGCCATGCCGCAGCAGTGGTAGGAGGGCCAGGGAGTAGAGAACGCAGGTGCATATGTGGCAAGGTTCCTGGAAAAGGGGCTGGAAGAGAAAGGGGCAGAAGATAGAGGGAGGAGCTGGGGCTTCACAGGTACTGCCTGGGGGCTGCGGCAGCCCTCCCCACCCTACACATGCTGGCCTCTCACATGGTACCAAGGTAGTACACCCACAGTTCAGACCGATGCTCAGCCCCCTTGGGAGTCCCTCTTCTCTGGTCACACTGTCTTCCAACCTACTCTCCAGGGCCACCCCTCATCTTGGAGAGCCCTTTGCAACAGCCACCAGGCCTGATAAACTACAAACACTGCTTGAACCAGGAAGGTGAAGCTAAAAGGGATAGATGGCTGGAGGGAGTGCCAGAGTCCCCTCTGGGCAGTTAGAAAGCCCAGGACCCTCTGAAGGGACCTGGGGGAAGCAGGGAGGGCAGGCAGCCGGATACCAGTGGCCATAGATTTACAAGTCTAGAAGAGGGGAGCGTCAGCTGGTCTGGGGGTGGGGCGCGGTGCAGGTCACATAGGTGAGGCTGGGCCCTTCCTGCTGGGAAAAACAGAGTCAGTGGTAGGGGAAGCCTGGCTGGAGCTCAGCCGGGCCAGCAGGCACTGTTGTCCCCTTGGCTGAATGGCATAGGCGACCCCTAGGAGCAATAGTCCAAGGTGCGTGAGCCCATTTGCTGGCTATGGTCCTTCAGCTGGGGCCAGAGACACTGCCTTCAGTCACATGCCAGTAGGTATGACAGTACCTGAGAGGGAGGCAATACCTCATCTCTACTTAAAACAAAAACAAAAAAACAGAAACGAATTAGCCAGGTGTGTGAGGCAGGAGGATTGCTTGAGCCCAGGAGCTTGAGGCTGCAGTGAGCCATGACTGTGCCACTGTACTCCAGCCTTGGCAACAGAGCAAGACCATGTCTAAAAAACAAAACAAAACAAAAAATTGGGAAAGATGGGAAGGAGGGAGATCACATCTTGATTTTCTCTAAACTTTAATTGAAATTTAGCTTTTCCTTCTATGGTGAATGTTGCTAGGAACAAACCTCATTAGTGTTAGCAGCACCTGTTACTTTGTTACCAACAGAAATCACAGATATTTTCATATTACACTGCAGCTGTTGCAGGCATCTTGAGATATCATTTTTGCTCATCATTGCTTCAAAATTATAGTAATTAGACCCAACTTTGGCTCTTGTTATTTAATGTGCCAATAAAGCATATCATGTAATATCACAAATATTTCCATAAATTTTTGATATACTGTAATTTATTTCATTGCTCTCTGTATTTTATTTTGTGCACTTAAAAAATCTATTCTGAGAAGTCCATAGGCTTCCTCAGATACCAAAGAGGTCCATGGCACAAAAAGGCTAAGGATGCTGGAGTCTAACCCAGAGTAGGTTTGCTGCCAAAGTGAGGTTCTGGAAGTATTCGAATACAAAGAAATGTGTTTTTACAATTTTCCATGAGGCACTCTCTCTTCACCTCCTTTTCAGGTTGGATACTTTTATGGGCAGAACCTGATCATTTTCCTAAGAAGAAAAAGGCTTGTACAAAAGGGGGGAGAACCCAGGATGGCTGTAGGCCAGAAGTGAAGATTCCAAAGTCAGACAAATAAGCGGGGTATCTCTTTATACTCAGTAGAAATGTGGAGATGAGGAGGGGTGAGGCCCAGGTGAGCTCCATGAAGAAGGGCTGGGATAGACTCCCTCTGGGAGGCAGAGGTTACAATGAGCCGAAATTGCACCACTGCACTCCAGCCTGAGTGACAAAGCGAGATCCTGTCTCAAAAATAAAATAAATAAATAAATAAATAATCTTCCCCTAGAGCTCTTTAGTTATTTACAACATTTTACAAAACCATGTAGGTAAAGAATAAGTCTAATCTATAATCAGAGAAACAAAGGTTACAGCTGCCTAGGTTATAGCTGCCTGTTTTTATGACTCAAGCGTTGTAACCACATTCCTTGGCTGAGACTATTTTAAAGTTCCAACAATTCATATTTGGAGTTATTTTCTTTTTCTTTTTTTAAAACATTGAGACAAGGCCTTTCTCCATTGCCCAGGCTGAATTGTAGTGGCATGATCTCAGCTCACTACAGCCTCTGTGAGATCAAGTGATCCTCCTACCTCAACCTCTCCAGTAGTTGGGATCTCAGATGTGAGCCACCATACCCACCTAATTTTTAAAATTATTTGTAGAGACTGGTTTTCACCCTGTTGCCCAGGCTAGTCTTGAACTCCTGAGCTCAAGCAATCCTCCTAATTCAGCCTCTCAAAATGCTGGGATTACAGGCATGAGCCATTGTGTAACCAGAGTTACTTATTTTCGCAGTGGAAAGTTTCTTTGAGCCAAGTTTGAGAACTGCAACCCTGAAGACATAGATTTAAGTTTCCTTGAATATATGCTCCAACTAGAAGCAGTTACAATTGGTTTTGTTTTGTTTTTTGGGTTTTTATTGAGACAGTGTTTTGCTGTCGTCCAAGCTGGAGTGCAGTGGCATGATCATAGCCCACTGCAGCCTTGACCTGCCGGGCTCAAGCCAATCCTCCCTCCGCAGCCTCCTAAGTAGCTGGGACTACAGGCTCACACTGCCACTCCTGGCTAATTTTTGTATTTTTTGTAGAGTCAAGATTTCACCATATTGCCCGGGCTGGTCTTGAACCCCTGGGCTCAAGCAGTCTACCCACCTCAGCCTCTCAAAGTGCTGGGATTACAGGGAAGAGCCACCAAACCTCACCTTAAGTGGGTTTTTAAAGGAAAAGAGAAGGAGCAGTTCTTAAGTTGCTTACCAAGAATTTACATTGGTTTATTAAAATAATGTAAGCTATTTATTGGCTATATGTTGCTCTTTGTATCAGAAATTCCAGGAACATGAAGATAATGAATGAGAGTACATTGTGCAACTTGTGGTAACATTTTAGGTAATTTGGGACAGGCACTGTGGCTAAGACCTGTAATCCTAGCATTTTGGGAGGCTGAGGTGGTAGGATCACTTGAGGTCAGGAGTTCAAGACCAGCCTGGCCAATATGGTGAAACCCCGTCTCTACTAAAAATACAAAAATTAGCCAGGCATAGTGGTGTCCATGTGTAGTCCCATCTATTCAGGAAGCTAAGGCAGGTGAATCACTTGAACCTGGGAAGCAGAGGTTGCAGTGAGTTGAGATTGCACCATTGTACTCCAGCCTGGGCATTGCAGCTAGACTTCATCAAAAAAAAAACAAGGCCGGGCGCAATAGCTCATACCTGTAACCCTAGCACTTTGGGAGGCCGAGGTGGGTGGATCACAAGGTCAGGAGTTCAAGACCAGCCTGGCCAAGATAGTGAAACACTGTCTCTACTAAAAATACAAAAATTAGTCAGGCGTGGTGGCCTGTGCCTATAATCCCAGCTACTCAGGTGGCTGAGGCAGATAATTGCTTGAACCCAGGAGGCAGAGGTTGCAGCGAGTCGAGATTGTGCCACTGCACTCCAGCCTGGGCAACAGTGTGAGACCCTGTCTCAAAAATAAAAAAGAAAAGAAAAAAACAAACAAAACTCAAACATTTTTGGTAATTTGTCAGCTAGTCTGGAAACTACAGGGAAAGAAAGAAAAAACGAAAATGCCTTTAAACAATTAACCCTAGACATGAGTGGGAGAATGTGAGTTATGTCTTAGACCCTGTCACTCTGGGTCTAATAAATTTTACATACCTCACATTTTCCAGACTGCTCTGAGCTACTTTTCTTTCTCATAGTCATTCTATTTTCTCCAACTTAACATTAAAGTTATAAGATCTCAAAAAAAACCCTCAAAAACTAAAGTTATAAGATTTCTTACTTCAATCAAATAAAGAATATTTTGTAAATCTTACAGTGCAGCCATTATTTTTCTATTTATCTCTCATCCTTTAAAATATGCCATTTCCAGGCTGGGCATGGTGGCTTATGCCTGTAATCCCAGCAATTTGGGAGGCCAAGGCAGGCAGATCACCTGAGGTCAGGAGTTTGAGACCAGCCTGGCCAACATGGTGAAACCCCATCTCTACTAAAAATGCAAAAAATTAGCTGGCCATGGTGATGTTCTCGTGTAGTCCTCGATACTCAGGAGGCTGAGGCAGGAGAATCGCTTGAGCCCAGGAGACAGAGGTTGCAGTAAGCCAAGATCGCACCACTGTACTCCAGCGTGGGCAACAGAGCAAGACTCCACCTCAAAAAAAAAAAAAAAAAAAAAAGCTCTTTCCATCCTGTCTCTCCTGTTTTTCAGCCCTTTCTCATTTAAGCTTCTTTTTCCCTTCCTCATCCCTTACATACTCTTTGATCAAGATCATTCTTGTTCTTGGCTTCAGCTACCACAAATCGTAAACCAGAATTTCCACCCAGAACCATAACCTCACAAAATTTCCACTGAGAAATCTTCAGACAGCCTTAAAGGCAAGAAATTCAACAGGATCTTATTTCCAAAACTGCCTGTCCAACTATATTACTTAACCAATGGTGTGTCCCAAACAAATAACCTCAATTACCTTCAATGTTAATTCTTAATTTAATCTCTGGAATGTGTCCTTCACCTTCTTCCACCTCTACTGATACTGTCTTACCTCTCACCTGAAATAATGCCACCACCACCTCAATGCCCTTTCTGCGTCCATTCTGTTCTCCATTCTCTGAACTGACAGCATAATTGTAAATATTTTTCTAATTCAGAAATATGAACATCTTCCCCAATTCACCTGTTATAGAGATCTTCAGGACTCACTATTTCCTATAAAATAATGTCCACATATTTACATTTACAATCTCATCTCCCTCCAACCTTTTTTTTTTTTTTTTT
>NW_016107333.1:17764792-17769413 GCF_001604975.1 Cebus imitator | reverse complement strand
GCCACCACTCCTGGCTAATTTTTGTATCTTTAGTAGAGATGAGGTTTCACCATCTTGGCCAGGCTGGTCTTGAACTCCTGACCTCGTGATCCACCCACCTCAGCCTTTCAGAGTGTTGGGATTACAGGCATGAGCCACTGTCCCTGGCCTACTGTCAATATTCTTATAGATTTGGGCATGACCAGTTGCCTGTGGCTTTAGGAGGCAGTGAGTAATTGAATCATTAAATAAATGTGGTGCCTTTGGAGTCCTGGAAAATATGAAGGAAAATGACCTAGTTCTTATAGATGTTTATATGAGGGGTCAATAAGGAGGAAGAAGGAAGACTATGAACCAACATGAGAAAGAGCTCTCACTCTTAGCCTTGAGGTTGAAATATAGTGTAGTTGCAAGATTAAAACCATCTTTGCCTGGTTGAAGGGACTAGAGAAGTTAGTATATTGGGAAAGTATGAAAGAGGAATTGTTCTTAAAAGATTAACAAATACTTAAGTCAATGCTAAATTATTTGAGAAGTGTAAATCTAGGTATTTGTTTCTTGCTTAATTGTTAGTTTGTATTCTAGGCATCTCTTGAGTTAAGAAAAAGTTTATCTGCTTGAAGAATCTGGAATGAGGACAAGGAGTGTCTTGGTGGGACTGGAAGGTTAGAGTAGTGACATTTTTCCGAAGTGAAACAGGGAAAGCTTTTGAAGGAGAAAGTGCCCAGATCTTTCAAACTGTAATAGGACTGAATGTATTTTGGGAGGATTTTCTAGACTAGTTTTTCACACAGGAATAGAAAGTTATAAAGAAAAGTCATAACAAAAGTGAGAAAGGAAATAAGAACAGAAGCTACCTTTCAGCTCAAAACCTGTGTGTGTTTGTGTGTGTGTGTGTGTACACATGTGAACAGGCACCTGCAAATCAGCAAAGTGGGTGTATATTCAATTTTTAGCCAGGACCTGAAAAGGGACAGGGAAGTTTCTGATACAGACACTCTCCTCTCCCTCCCTTCCTCCCTTTGGCCAAGGGCATACTGTGCTCTGCACAAGGTTTCCTGGGAGTGATAGTTGACTGGGCAGACATACACCTCACCTGGGTGGAGTCATTATATAGTTTAAAGCAGCAGTTGTCAACCAGGGTCAATTTGCCCCTTAGGGGACATTTGGCAGTGTCTTGAGATATTTTTAAGTGTCAAGACTTGGAGGGGAGGGTAGTACTACTGCCATCTAGTGAATGGAGGCCAGGGATGCTGCTAGACATTCTGTAATGCACAGCATATTCCCCAACAAAGAATTATTTGCTGAGAAATGTCAGTACCTCTGAGATTGAGAAACCAGTTTAAAGTGTACAGGTGTGTGTCATATGATTGAGCTAGGATTCTGTGCTAGAAGTTGTTTTGCCTGCAAACATCAGAAACCCGATCTATTTAAGTACAAAGGGAAATGTAACAGAAAGCAGAAGAATATCTGAACAGCCAAACCAAGGAAAGAACAGAAACCAGCCAGCTCCTAGAATCTCATTGGAAGAGTTCTTGGACCTTCATCTTAAAGTAGCATTAGGGTTTTTTAACTTCAGTACCATTGACATTTTGAACTAGATAATTCTTTGTTATGAAGGCTGTTCTGTGCATTGTAGGATGTTTAGTGTCTCCAGACATTTCCAAATGTCCCATGGGAGACAAAATTACTCCTGATTGGGAGCTACAGCTTTAGAGTGCTGGCCTATCTTCTATAATTCCCAGTCTCTGATCTCACCTGTCAGGTTTCAGAATCCCGAGAGAGAGAGAGCTTTTGTGACCCAATTTTGTCTATCCATGGTTCAGTTAGCAATGGTGAAGGGTTGTACAACAAAAATATGGTAATGGGAATGGCTGTTTTGAGTTAGACTTGTTGCTCCATTTGTCATCTGTCATAGGCACTGAACTAAATTAGATTTCCAAGGGCCTCATTTGCTATCTTAAGGAAATTGAACTTTATCCTGGGGATGAAGAGTGACTGCTAATAAAGGTAAGAGGGATATGCTAATTAAAGCAGTCTAATTTTTGGAGTCTAGCGTTTAGGAGAAATATCTGGGGTGGAAATACGGAGTCTACAAATGGACTCTGAGCAACTTAAGTAGAAAATGGGGTCAGGTGTGGTGGCTAATGCCTGTAATCCAAGCACTTTGGGAGGCCGAGTCAGGTGGATTACTTGAGCCCAGCAGTTTGAGACCAGCCTGGGAAACATGATGAAACTCTGTCTACGAAAAACACAAAAATTAGCAAGTCTCACAACCCAGTCTCAAAAAAAAAGAAGAATATTCATTATGGATATTCAGAAGGGTTAAACATGCAAGATTTTGTGCCTGAATGGCAAAGTGATGAGAGGGATTAGAGTGCCTCACTTTGTGTTGATGGGTTAGGCCACTAGATTGAGGATATATAGGAAGGGGAGGAGAGGGCAGCAGCTGATAGCCTGGAGGGAAAAGGAAAGAACCATCAAAGAACTGGGAATGCTATCTAGGTGGAAGAGTAATGGAGTAAAGGAATGAGATAATTGGAAGGATTGGAGATTTTGTCTGAAACTGTCACTTTGAAGTTTAAGATTTTAGAAGTGAAGTGGATCTGGTTTAGGAAAAGCTACCTGATGTGGCCATAGAAATGAGTTGCTGAAGAGAAGTTAAGGTGCATGTAACTGGAGATCAATATGGCTTGTTCTAAAATCTTTCCAGTACTGACCATTCCTAAAAGGAAATGCAGTGTAGCTTATTTAGCCTGCCAGCCTTTTTTTTTTTTTTTTTTTTGAGGAAGCCCATACTTTCTGAGTGTCCTTATTTATATGAGACATCCTTTGAGAATTTATGTATTCCAAGTTTTTGAACACATATGTATGTCACACATCTCTAATGGGCATTAGAGATACAAACATGAGTAAGACGTTGTTTCAGTTTGTGAGAAGCTTCAGTGATCCCTATTCTAACATATAAGTATGATCACTAACTATATAACCTGTTTCTAAATTGGACTACTTGTCTGGTGATGTGAAAAAGGAAGAAAAAATTTTAAAAAATCATATTGTTTTTTGGATTATAAATGTACTTGTGTAGGTTTGAGGGTTTTTAAGGTAAATTGATAGCATTTACCTTTTTTGTTGTTGTTTTTTAGTACAGAGTGTCACTATGTCACCCAGGCTGGAGTGCAATGGAGCAACCTCAGCTCTCTGCAACCTCTGCCTCCTGGGTTCAAACAGTTGTTTTGCCTCAACTTCCTGAATAGCTGGAATTACAGGCACACACCACATGTCCAGCTAATTTTTGTATTTTTAGTAGAGATGGGATTTCACCATGTTGGCCAGGCTGGTCTCAGACGCTTGACCTTGTGATCCACCCACCTCAGCCTCCCAAAGTGCTAGGATTACAGGTGTGAGCCACCATGACCGGCCAACAGTATTCACTTTTAAATAATCCTCATTAATGTGGATTTTGACACTGTATATACTAGTTGTTTATTTAAAATAATTTACTGAGTGCCTGCCTCGTATCAGGAATTGCACCATACTGCTGGGGATGTAGCCGTTAACACACTAGGCAAAGATCCCTGCCCTCATGGAGTTTACATTTTAATCACAAGCAGGTAGTAAGTACATGAATAGATGAAATACATAGTACAGTATATCAGTGTGTTAAATGCTACTGAAAAAGTAACACAGGAAAAGGGGATGAGAAGTATAGGAAATTGGAGATGGAGTTGGCTATTTTAAATCTGGTGATTGGCAAGGCTTAATTGAGAAAGTAATATTCGAGGCTGGGTGTGGTGGCTGACACCTGTAATCCCAGCACTTTGGGAGGCTAAGGTGGGTGGATCACAAGGTCAGGCATTCGAGACCAGCCTGGCCAACTTAATGAAACCCCCTCTACTAAAAATACAAAAATTAGCTGGGCATGGTGGCATGTGCCTATAATTCCAGCTACTTGAGAGGCTGAGATGGGAGGATTGCCTGAGCCCAGGAGGCAGAGGTGGCAGTGAACTGGGATTGCACCACTGTACTCCATCCTGCAGAGTGAGACCCTGTCTCAAAAAAAAAAAAGAAAAAGTAATATTTGAGAAGAGACCTGAGAGGGATGGTGGGAACAAATGCAAAGACTCCAGAGTTGGGAACTTGTTTGATATTTTTAAAACATATGAAGGCCACCAATATAGGTGGAGAGAGTAAAGTGAGAAGAGGAAAATGAGATCAAAGAGAAAAGGCCCAGATCATTTAGGACCTTGTAGTGACTTTGGCTTTTACTCTGAGATTGGAAGCCACTGGGAGGCCTTGAGCCAGATGTGTGGCAGGCACCTGTGATCCCAGCCACTCGGGAGGCTGAGGCAGGAGAATCGCTTGAACCTGGGAGGCGGAGGTTGCAAGACTCTGTCTCAAAAAAAAAAAAAAAAAGTTATATTCCCACTGTGTTTAATGTTTTTCTGTTTCTTTCTGTCTCTTGGTGGTTCCTTGAGGGCTTTGATGATCAGGGCAGAGGTAGAAGGCACCACCTCAATCTGGGCCTGTCTATTCTGAACGGTCAGTTTCACTGTAATCTTCAGCCCCTTCCAGTCACCCATCGCCTTGGCAGTGTCATCACCAGCGTTTTTTGGAGACAGACCCAGGGGGCCAATCTTGG
>NW_016107333.1:17760205-17764747 GCF_001604975.1 Cebus imitator | reverse complement strand
GACATCAAGTGATCCACCCGCCTCAGCCTCCCAAAGAGCTGAGATTATAGGCCTGAGCCACTGCGCCTGGCCTGAATGTTAGATATTTAATTGGAGATGTCCTCCCTTTTATTTGTCATCTAATTTAGACTAACATGTTTTAGTCTGACGGCAATGAACATATATTTGTGGTTATCCTTTGGCTTATGCAATAAATAATTATTGCAAAGTGAATTGTGACATGAATTTTCAGGGTTGGGTTTTTTGGTATTGTTGTTGTTTTCCTTTTAAGTGCATGCACTATAATAGTCCTCCTCCATGGGCAGCACATTTCAAGACCGCCAGGCCATTTTGTGTTGCTATAAAAGATTACCTGAGGCTGGGTAATTTGTTAAGAGTTTGACCCAAACTCTTCCCACTAGGCCCCACGTGATCCCAACACTGTCAAATTGGGGATCAGATTTCAATACGAATTTTTGTGGGGACAAATAAACCATATTCAGACACTAGCAGGGCAACACAATTTCTCTATTTTTTTCTTTTTATTGAATAATTTTCCTTTTTTGCAGGATTACACTTTGCCTTGGTACTGTAGTTTAAACACTTTTTAAATAAGTTGATCTCTTATTTTGTGTTTTAAATTCTACATATTATATGCTTAGGATGAATAATTTTTTTATTAAATATTGGTATTTCAGTGAGTATTAGTGGCTGGAGTTCAGTTTGAATGTAAGTTATAAGTAAAAGACTTTTGGTTATTTCCATAAGTGAAAATCGAGTAGTTATCATATTAAAATCAAATCATTCAAATGAAATTGAAGTCAATATGATTCAGTATATAATTTATTGTTTGGTTTTTCAGACATTAGATTTACTGATAGTTTGTTTGACAATTTATTGATTTATTTTTAGATTATTCCCTGCCATGATGAATGCTGTATATAAATTTTGAATTTCCATATTAGTCATCAACTAGGCTGACTTTGAACTTTGTGTGTATATATTCCTTTTCTACCCAAAAATACTGTTAAGAAAGAGATCTCTGGCTTCTTTTTACCACTGCTAATATAGCATCAAAGGTTTTCCTCTACTGTAGTCTATATGTCTCACTCTGTCGCCGGGGCTGGAGTACAGTGGCGCAATCTCAGCTGTCTTCAACCTCTGCCTTCTGGGTTCAAGTGACTCTTCTGCCCCAGCCTTCCAAGTAGCTGGGACTTACAGGCACATGCCACCACACCCAGCTAATTTTTGTATTTTTTTTTTTTTTTAGTAGAGATGGGGTTTCACTATATTGGCCAGGCTGGTCTTGAACACCTAACCTCGTGATCCACCTGCCTCAGCCTCCCAAAGTGCTGGGATTACAGGCATGAGCCACTGTGCCCAGCCAAAAAAATTTTTAAATAAATTTTAAAAAATTATTTTTTAAAACTTTAATTTATTTTTGAGATAAGGTCTTGCTCTGTCACCCCAGATGGAATGCAGTGGCATGATTACTCTTCACTGCAGCCTCGACTTCCCAGGCTCTGGCGATCCTCCCACTTCAGCCTCCTAAGTAGTGGGGACCACAGGCGTGCACCACCATGCCTGGCAAGTTATTGTATTTTTGGTAGAGATGGGTTTTTGCCATGTTGCCCAGGCTTTTCTCAAACTCTTGAACTCAAGCAATTCACCCTCTTTGGCCTCCCAAAGTGCTGGGATTATGGGTATGAGCAACTATTTGTAAATCTTTTCTGTGTACTTTTGTTGTTAGGGATGAATATTTGGGAATAGACTTTGTGACACCAGAAAATTCAGTGATTTTAAGATTTTGCAAAAAACTGTATATATGTGTGTATATGTATGCATGTATTTTTTGAGATGGGGTTTCGTTCTTGTCACCCAGGCTGAAGTACAATGGCATGACCTCTGCTCACTGCAACCCCCACCTCCTGGATTCAAGTGATTCTCCTGCTTCGGCCTCCCAAGTAACTGGGATTACAGGCATGTGCTACCATGCCTGGCAAATTTTTTTGTTTTTAGTAGAGATGGGGTTTCACCATGTTGGCCAGACTGGTCTCAAACTCCTGACCTCAGGTGATTCGCCCACCGTGGCCTCCCAAAGTGCTGGGATTACAGGGGTGAGCCACCACACCTGGCCAATATTTTTATATATTAGATTGTGTTTTTGTTCTAACTTATTATTATTTTGAGATGGAGTTTTGCTCTTGCTGCGCAGGCTGGAGTGCAATGCACGATCTCAGCTCACTGCAACCTCCATCTCCTGGGTTCAAGGGATCTCCTGCCCTAGTAGCTGGGATTACAGGCATGCACCACCACACCTGACTAATTTTGTATTTTTTGTAGAGACAGAGTTTCTCCATGCTGGTCAGGCTGATCTTGAACTCCTGACTTCAGGTGATCCGCCTGCCTCGGCCTCCCAAAGTCCTGGGATTACGGGTGTGAGCCACTGTGCCTGGCCCCAACTTGTTACTTTTGCTGTGCTGCAATTTTATGTATAACTGAAATGCACTATAAAGAAGGGCATCCATAAAATGTAAGATATATTTTTAAAGAATGCAGGTATTGAGTATGATTTTGATTATCCCCATTAGTAGATTGTTCATTCCTACCAGTACTTAAGGAAGGGTCTGTAAAATATACAAATGAAATTAAGATATAGGAATGTCTTCTGGAAACAGTCTGGTAGATGGGTGAATAAATAGAATTCAGGATAGAATGTGAGTCTTATGAGAGAGTCACAAGCAAAACACTATGCAACCTTAACAGAAAGAGAGACAGTGAGACCGAGGTGGTCTGAATGTCTGAGAAGCTTGTGAAGAAATAATGAAAAAAGCCAGGTGCAGTGGCTCACACATGGAATTCCAGCGCTTTAGGAGGCTAAGGTGGTTGGATCACCTGAGGTCAGGAGTTCAAGACCAGCCTAGCCAACATGGTAAAACCCTGTCTCTACTAAAAATACAAAAAAAGTATCTGGGTGTGGTGGTGCACACCTGTAATCTCAGCTACTCAGGAGGCTGAAGCAGGAGAATCACTTGAACTCAGGATGCAGAGGCTTCAATGAGCCAAGATCGTGCCACACTGTACTCCAGCCTGGGCAACAGAGCAAGAGTCCATCTCAAGAAAAAAATAAAGGACATAAATGACAGCTTGAGAGTAATAAAATAGTTATTAAATCTGTTTTCCTGGACTAGGGCATGTATACAAAGGAAATATTTATGGCTAATATCCAGAAAAGTTAAGGGTAATTTTTTAGGTCCTCCAAATTTGATTGCAATTTAACTTTCCAGTATTACAGTTTTCTCCTTTGTTTCTCACCCATCTTTTGTTGTCTTATTCCTGCAGCCAAATTTTCTGTATCTCTTCATAATAGGCCATCTTCTCTCAGCTTTATTTTAGTGTACACTTTTCCGTGGATAGCTTTAAGGAGGCCAATCATTGGTCTTCTCCATTTTAAAAGTCCTTTAGGTCTTAAAGCATATCCTGTTTATTTTATTAAAACAAATGCTTCTTTTTTTGTTGTGATAGATAGTCATCACTTTAAGGACAGAATCGCCCTGATATGTTTTAGAAGCCAGGGACTGTGCTTCTCTTGTTCACCATTGTTTCTTTAGCATCTGTCACAGGACTGCAGTACATAACAATTGTTCAAAAACAATTTTAACTGACTGGAGAAACAAATTTGCACAACTTTGTCCCCCATAGAATACATAGAACATAAACTGATTGCCCTGAATACATTTTTGGCAGATTTAACTAGTTGACTCATATCCAGAAAATTTAGATTAAAAGCTTTTTTTCCCCCCACGAATACTACAGTTTTTCCATTTATTTTTGAGTATAAAGATATGGCCTATTGCTGGATATCTCATTGGTTTTTGGATTTTTTTTATGGGTAGCTTTATGCCTCAGTATTCTCAGTGAAATGAGGATTACAGTTAAAAGTGGGGCTTTTGGCACTTAAACCAATTTGATAATCTGTATGTGTAGATTGCTTGCTTTATAGATTGCTTATCTTAATTTATTTCATTTAATGTAAATTATACAGTTCAGCCTTTGTATAACTTCTACAACATAGTATCTCATTTTTGTTAATTAACATTTTAATATAAAATTAAAAAGATAATGTGAATGTAATTGGAGAGTAGTAATAACAGTGATAGAATGAAGAAAATCCTAGATGGTTAATTCATCCTAGAATTTAGGCAGTTTACCTTTAGTTAATCCAGTGTGAAATGCAACTGTATTTTTTTTCCAAAGTGCACCACAGCTAAATTTTGTTATCATCATTCCTTTCCTCTTCCTTCCCTTAAACTTGCTCCCTTCTGTGTCCCCTGTGTACCCATTCCCTGCAGCGTTCCCTGCTGGCTGTGGTGGAGATTGGTGTGCTGTGAATTGCATAATCACCCAAATGAGTACCAGAGGAGTCTAAGAAACCCTGGCAACTGACTGCTTGCTTTCACCAGGAATAGGGACCTTTTTCTGAATTTCCTGCCCTCAGGTAATACTTCTGTTCCCCATCCTTTTTTTTTTTTTTTTTCTTCATTCTATAAATCCAAGTACTTA
>NW_016107333.1:17748615-17760103 GCF_001604975.1 Cebus imitator | reverse complement strand
GACAGAGTCTCCCCTGTCATCAGAGTGTCTTTTCTAATAGATAAGATTTGGCAACATATTTAAAGTTATAACCAGCTCTTTCTCATGTTGCAGGAGAGTTTTTTAACTTCCTGCAAGCTATTTGTAAATAGTAGTTAGCATTTGGTCTAATTTTAAATGAATGGGTAGGGCTTCTTAGTTTAATATAATTAGTGAGGTACGTAGGCTCGTTTGATAAGGAGGATGTTTTGAATAATTCTTTCATTCATCATTGAGGGATTTAAGAATTTATTTTGCGTATTTAATGTTAGTTATAATCTTTATCAAAGAGATTGAAATAAGTCTCACAAATAGCAGTACAAATGAATTTATTATTATTATTTTTGAGGCAGGGGGATGATTGAGGGATAAGGTGTTGCTCTGTTGCCCAGGCTAGAGTGCAGTCACAACTCACTGTAACCTCAAACTCCTGGGCCCAAGTGATCCTCCTGCCTCAGCTTCCAGAGTAGCTGGGACTACAGGCACACACCTCATGTCTGGCTGAGTTTTTAAATTTGTATAGAAATGAAGTCTCACTGTGTTGGCCAGGCTGGTCTGAAAACTCCTGGGCTCAAGTAGTTCTTCTACCTAGGCCTCCCAAAGTGCTGGGATTACAGGTATGCACCAGCACACTCTGCCAGGATTCATCTTTGAGGAGTATAAGAGTTTTACCCTATTCTCTTCTACCCTCTCCTGCTCTTTTAAAAATTTCGTTATCAGGGAAAGCACTTATGTTATAAAACCAGTGAAAAACCTAGAAATTCATATCACTGAATACTTCTAATTCTTGGGAAATTTATCTACATAAATACTTTAAACTTCCAAAAGTCTTGTCGTAAATTGTTAATTAAACACCACGAGTAGAATTGTGCAACTTATTACATACTTACCTTAAGAGTAATGGAGAATTGATAAACTTGTTGGCTGTATGCTAACTAGCAATTGTATAGGTCTAGTGACCTAAATACTGTTTTCTGTTCTTGTCTGCGTTGATTCCATGCTTTCATTTGGGAACCTGGATCTCAAAATTCCAAGGGAAAGGTATCAAGCTTTAACCTCAGGTAGCAACCTTTGAGATTCACTTTAGTATATTAATAGTTAAGGTCTTTTGTTGTTTATAATGGCTTTCAAGGATGGTTCTGATTTTCTGTATACCTCGCGCAAATCCTCTGAGACACATGCTGGTGAAGTGTAGTCACAACCGTAGCCCTTTGTTTTTTCTAGATTATACCTCCTTAAAACATATATTTTTTCTGGCCTGGTTTATGCTTAGCTTATTGAAGGTGAAGTGTTATGACTATATTCCAAGTTTTAACCATACCTATCCATGTGTTTATTCAAGTCATTTACCAAGATTAATTACTTTTTCTTCTTTACCTTCCTGTTTTTGTCAGTCATGATTACTTTTTATTGAAATAACTATTGAAATAATTTATTGAAATAACTAGGTTCTTTATCCTGAACCTAGGATAGAGCAGGCTGCTTGGAACAAAGTAGTTATCAGTAAGATTTAAATCTCTCTCCTCATCAGATTTCATTAATTATTTATTACATTAGTTGTTGCAACTAAATGCTAAGTGTTTTCATGTCCTTTGGGTCTTATATTCTGTATTCCATCCTTGGCACTGTTAAGAGAAAGATGTTTCCAAAATGCTAATCTTAACATTTAATTTTTTGCTAAAAATCTTTTAATGGCTCCTGTTCAAGCTTTCTTTTTTTAATAAAGTTTGTTTGTAACAGTTGAATTTTTGTACCCAAAGAGATTTTAAAATAGAACTTTACTACGTAAAATAGACAAAAGTAGAGTCTCTCTGGTTGAATCAGCAATTGTTGGGGTGGGGGGTGGTTCCTCTGCCATATTTCTTTTTTTTTTCCTCCTCGAACCTGGGTTGACTGAACCATGAGCATTCTTCTTAGGGACACTGTGGGAACAACACTGATGTAAAGGATAAAACCCGTATTCCTTGGCATGGAAAACAAGAGCGCTTCATGATCTGGCATCAGTTGGCTTCTCAAGGCATATTGTTTCTTTCCAAACTACCAGATGCCTTATCTTACATCTGTGCCTACTGTATGTGACCCTATAATCTTGAACATGCTGCTGCCTCTGCCTGAAATGTCCTTCTCCCTGCCTTGTTCACTTGGCAGAAACTTACTCTTAAAAACATAGCTTGAGTGCTGCCTACTTTTATGACGTCTTCCCAAAGTCTTCTTTACTATTTTCTTTATTTTAATAGATATATAGTCTCACTCCTTTGCCCAGGCTGTTCTTGAACTCCTAGGCTCAAGCGATCCTCACACCTCAGCCTCCCAAAGTGTGGGGATTACAAGTGTGAGCCACTGCGCTCGGACATCTTCTTTACTATTAACAGAATTGATTTTCGGCCTTTTCGTTGTGCCTCCATTTTATCCTGTTATCGTTTTTATTATCTATCACATAGTAGCCAGCACATAGTAAAATCATAGCAAATTGCAGTGATTTATTTATATGCTTGCTTCTAATATTAAAATGTGAAGTTCTTGAAAACAGTAACTATTTCTTATTTAAGTTTCCCAAGAGGCTAATGAGTGACTGGCAAATAGTAGGCACTCAGTTTTTTTGCTATGTAGGTTATATGTCTAGTTGTGTCAGATCTTTGAGTATTTCAATAAAATCTAGATGCCTAGATTCTATTCCATTCCCTCCCCTTTCCCTCCCATTCCTTCCCCTTTCCCTCCCATTCCCCTCTGCCTTCCCCTCTCTCTTCCCCTCCCCCTTTCCCTCCCCTTCCCCTCCACTTCTCCTTCCCCTTCCCCTCCCCTCCTCCCTGGTCTCATTCTGTTACCCATGCTGGAGTGCTATGACATGATCACAGCTCACTGCAGCCTTGACCTTCTAGGTGCAAGTGATCTTCCTGCCTTACCCTTCCAAGTAGTTGAGACCACAGGTGCACCACCGTACTTGGCTTGTGTTGTATTTTTCCTAGAGATGGGGGTCTCCCTGTGTTTCCCAGATTGGTCTTGAACTCTTGACCTCAAGTAATCCTCCTGCCTTGGGCCTCCCAAAGTGTAGGGATTCTAGGCATTAGCCACCATACCCAGCCTGATGTCCAGATTTTTTTTTTTTTGAGATGGAGTCTCACTCTGTTGCCCAGGCTATAGTGCAGTGGCATGATCCATACCCACTGCAGCCTCTGCCTCCAGGTTCCAGCGATTTTCCTGCCTCAGTCTCCCCACGTAGCTGGAATTATAGGCGTGCACCACCATGCCTGGCTAATTTTTGTGTTTTTAGTAGAGACGGGGTTTCACCATGTTGGCCAGGATGATCTGGAACTCCTGACCTCAGGTGATCCACCCATCTTGGCCTCCCAAAGTGTTGGGATTACAAGTGTGAGTAAATGCGCCTGACCTCAATGCCCTGATTTTAATGTGAGGTCTGCTCACTCTTTTTTTTTTGGCAGGGTCTCTCTCTGTCATCCAGATGGGAGTGTAGTGGTGTGATCGTAAATCAGTGCAGCTTTGAACTCCTGGGATCAAACAGTCCTCCTGCCTCTGCTTTCCAAGTGGCTAGGACTACACGTGTGCCACTATACACAGCTAATTTTTATTTTTTTAAATATTTTGTAGAGACAGGATCTCTGTGATGTCCAGGCTGATTTCAAACTCCTGATATCAAGCTGTCCTCCTGCCTCAGCCTCCCTCAGTGCTAGGATTACCGGTGATGCAGCCTCAAACTTCTTGGCTCAAGTGATCCTCCTGCCTCAGCCTCCCAAGTAGCTAGGTGTACAGGCATGTACTACCATGTCTGGCTAATTAAAAAAAAAAAAAATTCTTATAGGGATGGGGTCTTGCTATGTTTCCCAGGCTGATCTTGAACTCCTGGTTTCAAGCAGCCTCTCTGCCTTGGCCTTCCAGAGTGCTGCGGGTACAGGCATAAGCCACAATGCCAAGCTTTCCTATTTTTAAAAACACTGTGTGGGCCAAATAGTATCTGTGGGCAGAACATAGCCCACAGACTGCCAGTTTGGAGTCTTTCATTCTTTAAATGTTTATTTGGAAAAACCGGTTATATGAGATTGATTTTTTTGATTACACGAGTAACTACAAAAATAACCAAGCCAAAAAAACTCTGTGTAAATTGAGAGTGCTTTTTAAAAAAAAGGCAGTTTAAGCCATTGGGAGCATACTTTGATTCTTGTTCCATTAACATTGTAGGTTTTATTAAAAAATTTATGCCTTGACATTAATCGAACCCAAAGAGCCTGTCAGTCAGAAGTTCTGGAGACCCGGACTTGTAACAGTTTTGGTTGGGGAGGACCAGGGCTGTGGGGGGCAGTCTTGAGACTGAGCCTTCACCATGTGGGGTGTGGGATCTGATACCATCTCCGGGTAGACAGTGTCTGAACTGAATTGGAGGGCATTGGTGTCCACTGCTTGGTGTGTTGGGGAGAAAACTCCACACAGATGGTTACAGACTTTTTCTGTGTTGATGATTGTTGCTGTGTGAGCAGAGGAACAACATGGTTAGAGAGTTTCCCTATATACCACAGCACTCAGTTCCTTCTAAAATACCATATGTTTTAAAAATTTATTATTTATTGTTTTTGGCTCTGTCTGCCCTGACTATAGTAAGCCCTACAAGGCAAAGATCTTTGTCCGTTTGTTCTCTGATACATCCCCAGCACCCAGAATGGTACCTGCCACATAGTAGGTCCTTAGTAAATATTTGTTGAATATACAACACCTTCAATCTGTCAGACACTCTGCCAGGGACTGAGGACAAGGTCTCTGCTCTTCTGGAGCTGATCTTAGAGTTGGGGAGTGGCAAACATGAGAGAAGGCACGTAATTGCAAATTCTGGTAGACCACGAAGATCAAAGTGGATGAAGCGAACAGAGCATGGGACAGGAGGAGAGAGGAGAGAATCTGCTCTGAAGGGATGATGAGTTAGGGTAAACCTAGGAGATGAGAAAGATGGGAGAGTGAAAAGCATGCCAGGCACAGGGAACTGCATGTCCAACTGTTCTCAGGTGAGAAAGAACTTGGCTTTCTCTAGGAACAGACAGAAAGAAGGCAAGGGATCCTAAGGGAGATGGTGCAGGGGCTTATGGGCCCTGGGGGAGTTTGGGGTTTATTCAAAATGTAGTAGAGAAGAGAGCTCTTGAAGAGTTTTCATCAGGGGTGGGGCATGTGGGATTTGTGTAAAGCAGGGAGCAAGCCACAGCTCCAAAGGCCTACTTTGGCTCACTGCCTGTTTCTGGAAACAAAGTTTTATTGGATCACAGGCACACCATTAGTTTTCTTAGGAGTTACAAAGGCAGAGTTTATGAAAAACAAATAAAAATAAATGTCTATGCCTGGAATATACGCTAAGTCTTAAAAATGTGCATTGAAAGCTCCTTGAGGGTAAGAGTTGCCGTATATTGCTACAATGCTCAGTAAATATGGTTGAATTGAAAATTTATCAGCATGATAATAGAATGGTAACTGATCCTGAAATACCTCTTAAATTACAATTATACAGGTTTGATTATAGCCTGGGCTCTACTTTAATGTGACCTTCAGCATTTAACTTAACCTCTCTAGGCTTCACATTCTCTCCTATAAAATGAGCAAGTTGATTAAATTATTTGAAATTCTTTGTAGTATGAGGACAGCCTATGGCTCTACTTTTTTTTAAGCTTAAAATTGCTTCTAATCTCTTCATTAGATGGCAGATGCAATGGGATGATTTTCAAAAGGCCATAGTTCTAATACCTTATATATTTGTATTCCCTTGTATTTTATTAATAGTTAACAAGTTCATTTATTTTCATTTATTATTTGACATGGAGTCTCACTATGTTGCTCAGGCTGCTCTGGAACTCCTGGGCTTAAGTGATCCCACCTTAGCCTCCTGAGTATCTGGGATTACAAGTAGGCGCCATCATGCCTGGCTAACTTCATTATTTTTTAAGTTATGTACATCTGCACATACATGCATGTATATATTGTATGTATGTATCCCATTTGAACAGCTTTATTAAAATATAACTGATTAATATGTAGTAAACTACACATATTTAAGGTGTACAATTTGATGAAAAAAAAATTTTTTGAGACGGAATTTTGCTCTTGTTGCCCAGGCTGCAGTGCAATGACGCAATCTTGGCTCACTGCAACCTCAGCCTCCCAGGTTCCAGCGCCTGCCTCAGTCTCCTGAGTGGCTGAGATTATAGATGAGTACCACCAGGCCCAGCTAATTTTTGTATTTTTAGTAGAGACGGGGTTTCGCCATGTTGGTCAGGCTGGTCTCGAACTCCTGACCTCAGGTGATCTGCTGTTGGCCTTTCAAAGTCCTGCGATTACAGGTGTGAACCACCGAGCCTGGCTTGATGCAATATTCATATGTATGTACTCATAATACCATTACCATAATTAAGAAAATGAATATTTACCACTCTTAAAAATTTCCTCAGGCTTCTTTGTAATCCTCTCTCTACTGCCCCATTCCTGGACAACCTCTGATCTACTTTATATCACTTTAGGTTAGTTTGCATTATCTAGAATTTTATATAAATGAGATAATATGGTATGCATTTTTTTTCTGGCTTCTTTCACTCAACATTAATTGTTTTGCAATTAATTTATTTTGTTGTATGCATAGCTTCTTATTGCTGAGTATTCTCTTGGGATATGCCACAATTTGTCCGTTTACCTATTGATAGATATCTGGGTTGTGTCCATTTTTCAACTATTAGAAATAAAGCTATTATAAACATTCATATATAAGTCTTCACAAGAACATAGGCTTTTCTCTCTCTCTCTTACATAATTGTATGTGCTATACTTTCATATGAAGGAGATAAGCTTTTAATTCTTTTGGGTAAATTCCTAGTAGTAGAATGATTGGGTATATGCGAGGTACATGTATCACTTAAAAAAAAATTCCAAACAGCTTTCCAAAGTGGTTTCAACTTGTTCATTTTACATTCTCACAAATAAGTATAGTAGAGTTCCATTTGCTCCGTATCTTCACCAATACTCAGTATAGTTAGCCTTTTTAATTTAGCCGTTTTAGTGGATAAGTAGTGATATCTTACTGTGGTTTTTAATTTGCAGTTTTCTAATAACTAATGTTGGGCATCTTTTCAAGTGCCTATCTGCCATCTGTGTCTTCTTTGGTTCCAGGATCCCTTTAAATCTTTTGCCTATTACTAGTGAATTGTTTTATTTTCAAATTGTAAGAATTAAAAAAAAAAATACTGTAGTTACAAGTCTTTTTTTCAAATGTATGCTTTGGAAATGTTTTCTTTCAGTCTGTGGTTTGCCCTGTAGTTGCAGTGTCTTTTGAAGGGCAGAGGTTTTAATTATGATGGACTAATTTATTTTTTTTTTTCTCTTATGATTTGTGCATTTTTTTGTTGCATTAAATAAAGCTACCAAACTCAAGGACACCAAGATTTTCTTCTATATTTTCTTAATAAGTTTTATAGTCTTAGTTCTTAGATTTAGGTCTGTGATCATTTAGAGTTAATTTTTGTTTATGGGGTGAGGTGTAAAGGTCAAGGTTTTTTTGGCCACACACCCTCTCCCCACCCCCAGTGTGTGGCTGTGACATTGTTCTGGTACCATTTGTTAAAAATATTATTTTCGGCCAGGCGAGGTGGCTTACACCTGTAATCCCAGCACTTTTGGAGGCCAAGGCAGGTAGATCATGAGGTCAGGAGATCAAGACCATCCTGGCTAACTAACACAGTGAAACCCCATCTCTATTAAAAAAATACCAAAAAAAAAAAAAAAAAAATTAGCCAGGCATGGTGGCATGTGCCTGTAGTCCCAGCTACTCAGGAGCCTGAGGCAGGAGAATCAATTGAACCTGGGAGACACAGGTTGCAGTGAGCTGAGATCCTGCCACTGCATTCCAGCATGGGTGACAGAGCGAGACTCCATCTAAAAAAAAAATAATTATTTTCATTGACTTGTTTTTGCACCTGTGTTAGAAATTAGCTAACCATAAATTTCCCTCTATTTCTGAACTCTGTATTTTGTCTTATTTATTATTTATTTACATCCACCATTATCAGACTGTCTTAATTACTGTAGCTTTTAGATAAGTCTTGAAATTGGCAGTATAATGTTTCCAACTTTGTTCATCTTTTTCAGAGTTATTTTGGATATTCTAGGTCTTCTGCGTTTTCATAAAAATTTTAGAATTGATATGTATGTCATTTCTCTCAAAAAAAAACCTGCTTGGGTTTTGCTTAGGGTTGCCTTGAATCTGTCTTTTTGAGAGAATTGATGACATCTTAACAATATTGAGTTTAATCCACGAATGTGTTTTATTTCTTCATTTATTTAGATCTTCAATTTCTTGCAACAGCATTTTGTAGTTTTCAATTTCTATGTCTTGCACACTTTTTGACAAATTTGTCCCTAAAAATTTCTTTTTTTTTTTTTTTTTTGCAACGTTATCTTACCCTGTCGCCCAGGCTGGAGTGCAAAATAGGAACAGAAGAGAATTTCTTGGGTTCAAGTGATTGTCCTGCCTCAGCCTCCCAAGTAGCTGGGATTATAGGCACCCACCACTGTACCCGGCTAATTTTTTTTTTTTTTTTTTTTCTGAGACTGAGTTTTGCTCTGTCACCAGGCTGAAGTGCAATGGCCCGATCTCCACTCACTGCAACCTCTACCTCCTGGGTTCAAGCGATTCCTGTGCCTCAGCCTTCCAAGTAGCTGTGACTACAGTCGTGTGCCACCATGCCCAGCTAATTTTTTGTATTTTAGTAAAGACAGTGTTTCACCATGTTGGCCAGGATGATCTCAATCTCCTGACCTTGTGATCCGCCTGCCTCAGCCTCCCAAAGTGCTGAGATTACAGGCATGAGCCACAGTGCCGGCCACACCTGGCTAATTTTTGCTGTTTTTAGTAGAGATAGTTTCACCATGTTGGACAGGCTGGTCTTGAACTCTTGACCTCAGGTGATCCACCCACCTCAGCCTCCCAAAGTGCTCCCAATCCTCCCAAAGGGATTACAGGCATGAGCCACCACACTGGGCTGATCACTATTTTAAAAGAATAAAATAGAACATATCAGACTATTAAAATATTGCTTCATGAAATTTTGGGGTTTTTTTGTTTGTGTACTTACTAAATTGTTATGTAAAGTATATTTCTTGCCTTAGGTTATGTAAAAAAATTTGAAAATCCCTAAACTAATTAACATTTGTGAGCCTGCAGATAATGAAGTACCTCAGATAATGAATTGTTGTATTAAAAGAGGTATACCTGGAGTGACAGGAGTGTAGTTGATTAAAGAAGAAAATGAGGAAATAGGGAATTTGTGTAGAAAAGCTTTGATCTGTTTCTTAGTTTTGATTGAAAGGATCTTTATGGTTGCATGATGAGGTCTGTGGGATGTGAAAGGATTTAATTAGTTACAGATAATAACTTAGTGATTCTAGCCAAAGTACTTGGCAGTCTGTCATATTTCGGAAAGTCTTTCTGAAAACATCTTCTCTTGTACGACTTTAAAATGTGGTTTTAAGGTATTTTCTCATCTGAAAGTATTGTTTTAAATAAAATCAAACAGAAGCTGTTAAATTAATTTGCTTGCATAAAGATACTGGTTCTTATAAAAACTCTTCATATGATAATGAGAATTTCATCCTTGTAGGAACACACAGTCTTGAGATACTAGCTAGTGATTTCAATTACTGGTTCATGTTAAGGATTTGAGTCGGGCCTAGTTGAGGAGAATGGAAAACGTTGGAGAAGAAGCTTTTCAGTACCTGTCTGTTCTAAAATGTCGTGGCTATGTGTTTCTCAGTCACACTCCACTGTTAATTTGTAAGTTTGATCCTAAAGTAGTGTATTTGTTTCAAATTTCTGGAGAAAAAAATATGATTGACTAGCCTAGATGCCATGTCAACCTTTAGATCAATCACTATAACCAAGGTAGTATGTTAAAAAATATCTTAGATGTGTATCTTTCCCCTATGTATACATCTTTTCCCAGAGAAGAATGAATCACTGTTAACTGGGTAGCCACTCCAAGAGGTATTTATTAATAACAAGCTAAATAATTGAATTATAACAATATTAAATGTTGAATTACAGTGTTGAAAATACTTATTTTCTGGGTGGCTAAAATTAATCATTTTTCTTAAGGCAGTGGCTCTTAGCCTATTCTGTGTCCAAAAACCCCCTATGAAAGTCTGATAAAATATTGTGGACTCCTTGAAGCCCATCTGTAGTTTAAGAGTGCCTACTTTTAAAGTTTATTAATTAAACAATTTAACATACATTGTTAAATTCCCTGTAACATCTAGTTTTTCATGTTGTACCATGAAATACTGTATAATGGGAATTGTTTTCTTCTTCCTTTTTTCTGAGACAAGGTGTCACTATGTTGCCCAGAGTAGTGTCAAACTCTTGGCCTCTTACTTTCCCACCTTGGCCTCCTAGAGTGTTGGGATTAGAGACCTGAGCCAACCTGCCTAGCCTGTATCTTAGTCTTAATAATAGCTAGCACTTGCTGAGTTATTTCTCATATTGGGGATCATAACTAGCATTTTACATGTTCTAACTCAGTTAATCCTTAAAACAACTCTGTGAGGCAGATACTATTATTATCTTCATGTTACAGATGAGGAATCTGAGTTATGGGTTAAATAGTAAGCAGTAGGTAGTATTTTACCCCTTGTTGATTCTTTGTGTGTGGTGTGACAGGGTCTTACTCTGTCATCCAGGCTGGAGTGCAGTGGCAGTATCACGGTTCACTGCAGCCTTGACCTCCTGGGCTCAGGTGATCCTCCTGCCTTGGCCTCTCAGACTGCTGACATTACGGGCATGAGCCACTGCTCCTGGCTAAATTACCTGTATTTTAATCCTTGTCATTTTTCACTTTTGCCCTTGCCAGGCCAGTCTTTTTGTGTTTCTCTTGAATTTTTGTCTTTATAAAAGTGACATATGCTCCTTATGGAATACTTATACAGAAAAGTGTAAATAAGAAGTAAATCTAGGCTGGCTGTGGTGGTTCACACCTGTAATCCCAGCGCTTTGGGAGGCAAGGCAGAAGGATCACTTGAGCCCAGCGGTTTGATATCAGCCTGGGCAACAGTGAGTCCCTGTCTTTAAAAAATAACTAGCTGGGCATGGTGGCATGTGCCTATGGTCCCAACCTTTTGGGAAATGGAGGTTGCAGTGAACCAAGATCAAACCACTGCACTCTAGCCTGGGCAATAGGGTAAGACCCTGTCTCAAATAATTTAATTAAATAAACAAATTAGCTGGTCGTGATGGTACATGCCCATGGTCCCAGTTTCTTGAAAAGCTGAGGTGGGAGTATCACCTGAGTCTGGGAGGTCGAGGCTGCAGTGAGCCATGATCACACCACTGCACTCCACCCTGGACAACAGAGAGAGACTTTATCTCAAAAACAAAAATGAAAGAATCTAAAATTCCTCCAGCCATAAGTAGTCACAGGATTTTGTAATGCATTTTTTACAT
>NW_016107333.1:17747163-17748413 GCF_001604975.1 Cebus imitator | reverse complement strand
CCACCATGCCCAGCTAATTTTTTGTATTTTTAGTAGAAACGGGGTTTCACCATGTTGACCAGGATGGTCTCGATCTCTTGACCTCGTGATCCACCCGCCTCGGCCTCCCAAAGTACTGGGATTACAGGCGTGAGCCACTGCGCCCGGCCTGTGTCTTGAATTTTTATCAAACATTATAATATCAGCATTTCTTTATATGATTCACAACATATATTACTTAATATCTATGTATTAATAGAATAGTGTATTGTAATTAGATGGGTTATTCCTCTTGAGACATTTAGATCATTTTTACTTTTTCTTTCTTGTAAGTATCCTTGAAATGAACGTTCCTGTACATACCCAATCAAGATGTTGCCTGATTTCTCCACTAACCACCTCCATCCCCATATTCCTCCATGCCCAAGACTAAGGATATATAGTCAAATGTTCCATTTGAGTTACTCAGATTAGTCTGTTTTCCATCCTTCCTTCCTTTCCTATAAGTATTATATATATATAGGTTACCATGTTTCTAATATTTTTTCAGTTCCATTTTATATCATTTTCCCTCCAGTCTTAGAACCTTTGTATATTTTATTCCTCTGCTTGGAATACTTTCTTTCTGTACCTCCCTTTTTTTCCTTGCCTAGTTAACTTTTTCTCATCCTTCAGATACCAGCTCAAAAGTCCCTGTTTCAGAGAAGCTCTGGATTAGAACTCCTACTGTATTTGCTTTTAGTTGTGCCATTTGATCTCTCACCAACTAAACTGAAAACTCCACAAGGGCAGGGACCTTGAGTGTGCTGCTTGCCAGTGTATGTGTCTGCATAATAAATTCTCAATACATACTTCCTTAATGTTCCTTCTGGATCTGATATTCTGCCTCAAGGAAGTGGCAGGGTTTTTGTTTGTTTGTTTGTTTTCTATGGTTAGGAATGGCAGCCTATGAGAAAGCTTCATGGTATTGAATCAAGCGTGATCAGAAGCAAGTATAATATAGCCCAGCATCATTGGTCAAATACATGTGTTAAATGAACGTTGTATTTCTCAGTTGACATCTTGTAAGAAGATATGAATCCAAATAGAATCTGGCTCAAGAAATTCTGCGGCCGGGCGCGGTGGCTCAAGCCTGTAATCCCAGCACTGTGGGAGGCTGAGGTGGGTGGATCACGAGGTCAAGAGATCGAGACCATCCTGGTCAACATGGTGAAACCCCGTCTCTACTAAAAATACAAAAAAATTAGCTGGGCATGGTGGCGCATGCCTGT
>NW_016107333.1:17720342-17746933 GCF_001604975.1 Cebus imitator | reverse complement strand
AAAAATTAGTTGGGTGTGGTGGCGCGTGCCTATAGTCCTAGCTACTCTGGAGGCTGAGGCAGGAGGTGGAGGTTGCAGTGAGCCGAGATTGCACCACTGCACTCCAGCCTGGCAACAAAGCAAGACTCTGTCTCAAAAAAAAAAAAAAAGAAATTCTGGTTTTGAGTCACTGGAGAAACATGGGTTTATTGATTGGTATTCTTGTTGACAAGTAGGGCATGTAAGTAACCTAGTACATATTGTTGCTTTAATATTTCATTTCCAAAAAAAGTAAAAACTAACTCTTGTTACCCAGTAATTTTTTCAGTTATTTCACTTTTGAAAAAGTATTTGTTGGGCATAGTTAGTAATTTTTTTATTTTTTAGGGTTGTTTTAAAGATAAAGTAATGGGCCAGGCACGGTGGCTCACGCCTGTACTCCCAGCACTTTGGGAGGCCGAGGTGGGTGGATCACGACGTCAAGAGATTGAGACCATCCTAGCCAACGTGGTGAAACCCCATCTCTACTAAAAAATACAAAAATTTGGGTGTGGTGGCACGCGCCTGTAGTCCCAGCTACTTGGGAGGTTGAGGCAGGAGCATTACTTGAACCTGGGAGGCGGAGATTACAGTGAGCCAAACTTGTGCCACTGCACTCCAGCCTGGTGCCTGGCGACAGAGCGAGACTCTGTATCAAAATAAATAAATAAATAAAATAATGTATATGAACATATTTTAAAGTAGATGGGTAATTTATTATTATCATTGTTGTGATATTAGGCAAGTAACTTCAAGTTTCTCTTTATGTTTACTCATTCACAAAATGAGGTAAAATTATTACTGACCCTAATAGGTTATCATGGGAATTAAATGAAGTAGTCATGCATGTATGCCAAGAGCTTGGAACACACTAAACCCCTGGAAAATGCTCACTGTTATGTTAGTTATTTCCAGTCTTTTTTTTTTCCTCTTTTTTTCTGAGTCAGGGCCTTGCTGTGTCACCTAGACTGGAGTGCAGTGGCACAATCTCAGCTCACTGCAACCTCCACCTCCTGGACTGAAGCAATCCTCCCACCTTAACCTCCCGAGTAACTGGGATTACAGGCATGTGGAACACGCTAAGCTAATTTTTTGTATTTTTAGTAGAGATGGAGTTTTGCCATGTTGGTCTTGAACTCCTGGCCTGAAGTGATCTGCCCTCCTTGGCCTCCTAATGTGCTGGGATTATAGGTGTGAGCCACCATGCCTGGCTGGCTTTATCATTTCTTTGTGTTACACACTTTCCAGTTATACACTTAACTACTTTAAAATGTACAATAAATTACTTTTGACTATAGTCACCTTGTACTGTCGAATACTATATCTGTATTAGTTTGTTTTCATACTGCCATGAAGACATATCCGAGACTGAGTAAGACTGTGTAATTTATGAAGAAAGGTCTAATTGAGAGGGAGGGAGGGAGGGACAGAGAGAGAGAGAGAGAAAAGGAGAGAGAGAGAAAGAGAGAAACTGCCAAACGCTTTTAAATCATCAGATCTCTTGAGAACCCACACCCTAACTATCATGAGAATGGCGTGGGAGAAACTGCCCCCATGATCCAATCACCTCCCACCAGGTTCTTCCCCTGACATGTAGGCATTACAATTGGAGATGAGATTTGGGTGGGGACACAGAACCATACATATTAATATCTTATTTATTCTACCTAATTGTATTTTTGTACCCTCTACCCATTCCCACCCCTGCTCCCTGCCGCTACCCTTTCCAGCCTCTGGTGACCATCATTTCTGTTCTTGATCTCCATGAGATCAGTTGTTTTAGTTTTTAACTCCCACAAATGACCAAGTGTAAAGTTTGTCTTTCCCTGACTGGTTTGTTTCACTTAACTGTAATGTCCTCCAGTTCCATCCATGTTGTTGCAAATGACAGGATCTCATTCTTTTTTATGGCTGAATAATACTCCATTGTGTATATATGTACTGCATTTTCTTTATCCATTTATCTGTTGATAGACATTAGGTTGCATCCATAGCTATTACATTTTTAGTGCTCTGTATATTTGCAAAAATGACTCTGGATTACAGTAACTGACACAAATAAATGTCAATATATATTCTCTTTCAGATTTACCAAAAATTTATCTCCTGACAAGATAAATCTAAGTACCCTTAAAGGAGAAGGTGAACTGAAGAATTTGGAGTTGGATGAAGAAGTGCTCCAGAATATGTTGGATTTGCCAACATGGCTTGCTATCAACAAAGTTTTTTGTAATAAAGCGTCCATTAGGGTGAGACTTTGTTATCTGTGGCTTGATATTTGTGGAAGGCCTTTTATGTTTTCTTTCTATATTTCAACTCTATCTTTTAAAATACTTAGTTTTAGATAATTCTGTAAAAACATTTTTATTACTATAATTTAGAAAGAAAGATACCTTTTGCATAAATGTATGTGCCTTTTATTTAGAGGCGTATATTAACTACTTTATAGATCTTAATTTTTGTTTAAATGTGATTTCATAAATATTTAAAAATTATTAATTTGTTAATAAAATAATTGTATCCATTTGATACATGTTCAAAGATAGTTTTTTCATAAGTTTTATTTTCAGTTGGGACAATATAAACTTGTAGTGAGTCGCTGGGCATGGTAGCTCACACTTGTAATGCCAGCACTTTGGAAGGCCAAGGTGGGCAGATTGCTTGAGGCCAGGAGTTTGAGACTAGCCTGGGTAACATAGTGAGACTGCATCTCTACTGGAAAAAAAAAAAAAAAAAAAGCCCAACATGTTAACACATGCTCCTGTAGTCCCAGCTACTTGGGAAACTGAATCAGGATGATCAATTGAGTCTGGAAGGGTGAGGCTGCAGTGAGTCATGATTGTGCCACCGCACTCCAGCCTGGGTGACAGACTGGGACCCTGTCTCAAAAAAATTTTTTTAAAGTGAATAAAACACTCTTTCAAATGAAGACATGAGAATTAATAAATTTGGAATTTTATCTCTTTTCTTCATTAGTTTCTTTTTCATTTTGAGATTTTTAAGGGGTTCTGTTTACTATTAGTATCATTCCTATTATTATAACTTGCTATTCTACTTAATCTTTTTTTTTTTTTTTTGATGGAGTCTTGCTCTGTCACCCAGGCTAGAGTACAGCAGTACCGTCTTAGCTCGTTGCAAACTCTACCTCCCAGATCCATGCCATTCTCCTGCTCCAGCCACCCGAGTAGCTGGGATTACAGGCACATGCCACCACAACTGGCTTATTTTCGTATTTTTAGTAGAGATGGGGTTTCACTCTGTTGGTGAGTCTGGTCTTGAACTCCTGACCCCAGGTGACCCACCCGCCTCCGCCTCCCAAAGTGCTGGGATTATAGGCATGAGCCAATATGCCCAGCTGACCTCTACTTATCTTTAATCATGTGTCAATTTGTGTCACCTCTTGGTCTTAAAGATGAGGTTTTCTCGAAGTCGTCTCCTTAATTGAAATATTGCATGCTGATTTGTTTCCTAGAACCAAAATTTGGGTTCCTAAGAAACGATTATTAGTTCTATCAGAAAAAGTTCCTATATCCTTTGATAGTCACTTTTAGTTTTTGTTCTATCCTTGGTAAACCTAAATATCTACAAAGAGTTGACACTTTTATTTTAGTAAAGTTTTTTTTTTTATTTCAGTGGCTTTAGAGGTACAAGTGGTTTTTGTTTACATGAATTAATTGTATAGTGATGAAACAACAGGAGACTGTCTCAAAAAAAAAAAAGAAAAAAGAACTTAGGATTTCTGTTCAAAAGATGACTGAGAAGATATAGCTAGTAATAATTTCTTATATAAAATGAGTACATCTGATTTCAAAAGTGTGAGTTGCTCAGTTTATTTTGTAATTTAATAAAAGTGATTTTATATAATTTGGTGTGTCTGTCACTATATTAATATAACACCTGCGTTGATTACTATTTATATAACTTTCTTCTTAATGATTCATGTTAAATGTTTTCATTTGTAGATCCCATGGACAAAACTGAAAACACATCCCATCTGTTTGGTGAGTTCTGAAACCAGTTCAGAAATAAACATTTATATATATACATTATATATTTATATATATATACATTTATATATATACATTACTCTGTTCATAGTAATCTTCTGTTTCATGGAAATATAGTCTGGATTTTTCACCATTTCATTAAAAGCTTTCATTTTATTTTGATAGGACTTAGGTTTCTTATCCTTTAAATGAGAAGTTTTAACCTCAAAATAATAGGAGCATCTTTAAAGTTTTTCAGGCCTAGAATACTGTCTTCTAAGTTGGTATAGTATTTTATTGCATCATTTAACTCTTTGATGATGTACTATGGGATTATTCTTTCAATAACATTTGATCCAGATTGTCTTTGTTTCTCCTTTTACTGATCTAGTAAGTTAGGAAATATGTTCTTTAATATACTTTGCTTTTTAAGGAAAGTTGAAGAAAATTGATCATTTTGTCCTTCATTTCAAAAATATAATTATCAAGAATATAAATAAAACAAGACAGTTTCAGATAATAGTAAATGCTATATATGAAATAGTGAATGAAGAATGACTGGAGTTGTGTTAGTGATGACTATTAAGGACATTAGATCTTTCTTCAAGGAAAAAAGTATTACCCTGAGAAAGAACCTTTTCCATGATTCAAGTGTTTCTTTCTTTCTTTTTTTTTTTTTTTTAACTTTCCTTTTTTTTTTTTTTTTTCTTTTTTTTTTTTTTTTTTTTTTTTTAACATTCCCTGCTTATTTCGTATTTCCCATAGTTTTGTGTCTTATATCTCAGCTTTTAGATTGGGATAAGCTTTTTGGGGAAGTTCAATCCTATTTATTAATGTATAATCTTATTAATGGATAATACATCTGGGATTAGAGATTTCGTTTTCATGAAATCTGATGATTTCAGTAGTTAATGGCTATATCTTAATTTCAACCCCCCATACACCTGTAATACACAGCTTTTCCACCAGATAATGAATGCCTTGAGAACTGATTGAGTGCTTTGTGTTCTTTTTTGGCATTTGTCTTTGTAGACCTGTAGAGAGACGCTTAAAATGACTCTGCTCACTTACTGTTTACTTTCCTCCTAAAGAAAAATGAAAGAGAGGAAATAATCTTAAATAATACTTTAATAATGTGCATAAAATATCTAATTGTTTACATTTTAACATTTTTATTAGTCCCTGGATAAAGTAATAATGGAAATGAGTACCTGTGAAGAACCAAGAGGCCCTAATGGTCCATCACCAATTGCAACTGCTTCAGGACAAAGGTAAGTTACTTCCATAAATCGGCATGACTGCCAAAGGGAGTTCTTTTCTATAGTCAACTCTGTTATTAACAGTAACAGGACATTTTAAAAAATGCGTTAACCTCAACTGGCCTCTATTTCAGTCAGCTCTCCCATCAAACATTTTACAGTTTAGTTATATACATTGCGAAGTTGCAGATTTAACTTTTAACTTCTTTTTTCATCTTGCATTCCTTGCTATTATTAAATAATAATGATTAATGGCAGAGCAGCAGCAGAAAATGGAAACAAAAGAATTTAGGCATCCTGTAAATCACATAGCCTGTGTCTCTCTGCATATTATTTTCTGTGCATCAATGGAACTTTTATGACTCTTAAGAGTTAAGTTGGGCTGGGTGCAGTGGCCCACACCTATAATCCCAGCACTTTGGGAGGCCAAGGTGGGCGGATCACCTGAGGTCAGGAGTTCAAGATCAGCCTGGTCAACATAGTGAAACCGCATCTCTACTAAAAATACAAAAATTAGCTCTGGGCGGTGCACACTTTTAGTCTCAGCTACTTGGGAGGCTGAGGCAGGAGAATGCTTGAACTTGGGAGGTCAAGGCTGTAGTAAGCTGAGTTCATGCCACTGCACTCCAGCCTGGGTAATTTTGATATAGACAGGGTTTCGCTCTTTTGGCCAGGCTGATCTCGAGCTCCTGGGCTCAAGCGATCTGCCTTCCTCAGCCTCCCAAAGTGCTGGGATTATAGGTGTGAACCACCATGCCCAGTCTAGGCTTTCAGTGAATATCACATTGGCATTTTGTATTGCGTGCCTACTATGTCCTAAGGTGCAGGAGTAGACACTGTGATGTAAAAAGGAATACCATCTGACCTTGGCCTCAAGGACCTCAGAGTATAATGGTGAGTCAAATATGAAACAAATCTTTGCAGGTGGGGGACAGAGGCTCATGTCTGTAATCCCAGCACTTTGAGAGGCTTAGGCAGGAGGATTACTTGAGGTCAGTAGTTCAAGACCAGCCTGGGCAATATACTGAGACCCATCTCTACAAAAAATTACTCCTGGCTTCAAGTGATCTGCCTGCCTCAGCCTCCCACAGTGCCGGGATTACAGGTGTGAGCCACCATGCACAGCCAGCAATGTGCAAATATTAGTAGAACTTATAAAAACTAGTTTTGTCCTTAGTGAATTTTATTTTGCTTTGTTTTTCCAGTGAATATGGCTTTGCTGAAAAAGTAGTTGAGGGAATTACTGTTTCTGTAAATTCTATAGTCATCAGAATTGGAGCAAAAGCCTTCAATGCATCATTTGAACTTTCTCAGCTTCGGATCTATAGTGTAAATGCACACTGGGAACATGGAGATTTAAGGTTTACTCGTATTCAGGATCCACAAAGAGGAGAGGTAAAAAATTTTTTCTTTCCTTTTTAAAGGCTTCATTTAGTGACAAGTAAAGGAGAACAATTAAAATAATCACATCTCATGGTTGCCAGAATCTTGACTTTTAACTTTGCTTTTCTCTGTATTACTTTTTCGGGGGGAGGTGTGCAGGGGAGACACGGTTGCACTCTGTTGCCCATGCTGGAGTGCAGTGGCACAATCATGGCTCACTGTAGCCTTGACCTCCCTGGGTTCAGGTGATACTCCCACCTCAGCTTCTTGAGTAGCTGGGACTAAAGTCATGCACCACTGTGCCTAATTTTCATATTTTTGATAGAGACAGTGTTTTGCCATGTTGCCCAGACTGGTCTCAAACTCCTGGGCTCAAGCTATCCACTTGCCTTGGCCTCCCGTAGTACTGGGATTACAGGCCTGAACCACTGCACCTAACTCTCTGTATTACTCTTAATCATTCAGTTACAAAATGTGCACATTTTAATGCTTTTACTGTAATAAATATTTCAATTTAAAGCCCTATTTTAACTTCTCAGCTACTCAGAATTGAATGTTTAAATCCCTCAAACTAAAATACATTATTTAATTGTTTCTTGGTCACATGATTTAAATGCATTTGAGCTTTACATTAACTGAATTACTTAGAATAAAAGTATTAACAGCTTTACACATGATGAATATGAATATGAAGATATGTAACTGAATTTGATGGAATCATACAATTTACAAAAATAAAAACATGGTGAATATATCTAGAATGTCATGTGAAAATTAGTTGATAAGATACATTCGCTTTGTTTCTTAAAACCTGCATTTTTCTCATTCTGTTTTGCATGAGTAGGTGAAGTTAATCTCTGTGTTCTCCTTAGGTTTTGACTTTTAAAGAAATAAATTGGCAGATGATAAGAATAGAGGCAGATGCTACCCAGAGTTCACATCTTGAAATTATGTGTGCTCCTGTTCGATTAATAACCAACCAATCAAAAATCAGAGTCACACTTAAAAGAAGGGTGAGTCAACAGGATTACATTATTGATTGTATTAACTTTTGGATTTGACTTTTTGATTTGTGTGTTAACTATTAGTTAACTATAGGAAATTTTAAATAATTTCTTAGGTGAAATATTGGCATACTACTAGTGGCATATTAAAATAATGTAAAATAAAGGGAGGTATAGTTACTTAGATAATATTTGTAGAAAACTAGTATAATATTCCTCAGTCTTAGGTTTAATAGATTTTCAAAGGATTTTTTGTTGTTGTTGTTTTTATTTTTATTTTATTTTATTTGTTTTGAAATGAGATCTCACTTTATTGACCAGGCTTGATTGCAGTGGCATGACCAAGGCTCACTGAAGACTTGACCTCCCAGGCTCAAGTGGTTCTCCCGCTTCAGCTTCCCAAGTAGCTGGGACTACAAGCATGCACCACCATGCCTGAATAATTTTTTAAGTTATTTGTAGAGATGAGGTCTCATTATATTACCAGACTGGTCTTGAGCTCCTGAACTCATGTGATCCTCCTACATCTGCCTTATTTTTATTTTTATTTTTGGAGATGGGTCTTGCTCTATTGTCCAGGCTAGAGTGCAGTGACACCATCCTAGCTCACTGCAGCCTCAAACTCCTGGGCTCAAGGGATCCTCTCACCTTAGCCTCCCAAGTAGCTGAGACTACAGGAATGTACCACAGTGCCTAGCTAATTTTTAATTTTTTGTAGAGACAGAGTCTCACTATGTGGTCTAGGCTGATCATGAACTCCTGGCTTCAAGCAGTCCTTCTGTCTTAACCTTCCAAAGTGCTGGGATTACAGGTGTGAGCCACGATGCCTGGCCTAAACATTTTTGTTTTTGGTAAATTGAATATATTTCTCAGTTGACAATATTTGTTGAACATTTACTGTCTTATAATTTCATTTCTTCTATTGAATCTTTGAATTAATATAAGTAATTATATGATTTATCAGCTATAAATGCCAAATTAAGTTATATAAGTACTATATAACTTGTAAGGTACAAGGATTTGTCTGTCTTTTGTTACCACTGCATCTCTAGTACTAGGAAATACTCCATTCATGTTACAGGAACTCAATAAATACTTTTTATTTTTATTTTTAAAAAGATCAAGTTTCTCTCTCACCTAGGCTGGAGTGCAATGGTGCTATCTCCACTTGCTGCAACCTCTGCTTCCTGGGTTCAAGCAGTTTTCCTGCCTCCTCCTCCCAAGTAGTTGGGATTACACAGGTGTCCGCCACCACACCTGGCTAATTTTTGTATTTTTAGTAGAGACAGGGTTTCCACTGTGTTGGCCAGGCTGGTCTCAACCACTTGATATCAGATGATCCACCTGCCTCAGCCTCCAAAAAGTGCTGGGATTACAGGCGTGAGCCACTGTGCTTGGCCAGCAAATACTTTTTGAATGAAGGAAGAATCCATATTTAATTTTATTCAAAAAGGTTTTGAAAGCAATTTTTGAATACAAGTGTGTTATAAGGTTTATATCTTGGCTTAATTTTATAAAACTTTTTTTTTCCCCCACAGTTAAAGGACTGCAATGTCATAGCAACAAAGTTAGTTCTAATATTGGATGACTTATTATGGGTTTTAACTGATTCCCAGTTGAAAGCTATGGTACAATATGCAAAATCTCTTAGTGAAGCAATAGAAAAATCAACAGAACAAAGAAAGAGTATGGCTCCTGAACCTACACAGGTATGCTATAAAATTAACAGGAAAAATACTTACTTTACAGGAAAATAGTTTAAAAATTAGAAGGATTTGTTCATATTTTCTTTAAGGAACAGATTGTGAGGCTTTGAATACAAGAATCTTCTTTATCTAGATGTCTTCCAGGTAATTTTATATAAGTAGTATCTATATGAAAATGTATTCGTATCTATTAGTGTTTATTTTGTTTAGAGCTCTGTATTAGGCACTAAGGGTAATGATGACATAAAAGTATTTGATATTTTAATACCTCTGTTTAGGAAGTTAAATGAGTATAGTTTTAAAACTACTAAAGTAAAAGTAAACGAGGGAAAACCTAGGTAATCATAGGCAAGAGAGGACATGTGAGAGTTACTTGTGCAGAGAACCAAAGCCATAAGGAATTGCTGAAATTGGACACAAAACTGCTGAAGTTGTCTGATGGCTGGTGCAAGAACAGGGACAAGCATAATGAGCTGTTTATCACTTTTTTGAAAGTGATTATTAGTTTGTGTGGAGCATTATTAGTTGGTATGAAGAAGAAAAGTTTTCCTAGTCTTTCCCCATAGTAAGTTCTGAGTACCAATACATAAAGATCTTTATAGAAGAGACAATGAGAATTATAATGGATAATATTATTAATAATTTTATGCAAAGTATAAATGAATTTTTCTATCTACCCCTAATAAAAACTGGATAGTATAAAATTATGCACCTGTGAAGCTATTTCCTTGGAAACAGTGTTATATATCTCAGATATATAGCTTGTTGGTGATCTGGCTTTGTACATGGGAATGGCATACATTTAGGCTTTCTTTATTTTTTGAGACAGAGTCTCTGTCGCCCAGGCTGGAGTGCAATGGTGCGATCTCAGCTCACTGCAACTTCCACCTTCCAGGTTCAAGTGATTTTCGTACCTCAGCCTCTCGCGTAGCTGGGACTATAGGCAAGCATCACCTTGCCCCCCCTAATTTTTTTTGTAATTTTAGTAGAGACACGGTTTCACTGTGTTAGCCAGGCTGGTATCAAACTCCTGGCCTCAAGCGATTTGCCCTCCTCGGCCTCCCAAAGTGCTGGGATTACAGGTGTGAACCACCATGCCCAGTCTAGGCTTTTAATGAATATCACATTGGCATTTTTTATTGCTTGCCTACTATGTCCTAATGTGCAGGAGTAGACACTTTGATGTGAAAATGAATACCGTCTGACCTTGGCCTCAAGGACCTCAGAGTATAATGGTGAGTCAAATATGAAACAAATCTTTGTAGATGGGGGACAGAGGCTCATGTCTGTAATCCCAGCACCTTGGGAGGCTTAGGCAGGGGGATTACTTGAGGCCAGTAGGTTAAGACCAGCCTGGGCAATGTACTGAGACCCATCTCTACAAAAAAATTTAAAAATCATCTGAGTGTGATGGAATATACCTGTCATCCTAGCTACTTGGGAGACCGAGGCAGGAGGATTGTTTGAGCCCAGGAAGTCAAGCCATTGTACCACTGCACTTCAGCCTGCATAACAATGAGATCCTGTCTCAAAAAAAAAAAAGAAAAGAAAAGAAAAAGAAAAAGAAAAATCTCCAAATCATTGTAGTTGAATATAAATGTTAGCATGAAGAAGTAAGGGAAAGGGTTATGTGTAGGAACTACAGAAACAGAGAGAGGTTTCAATTAATTGCTTGCAGGGTTTAGAAAGGTTTCACAAAGAGGATAATGAAATTAAGTCTTAGAAATGAGTAGCAATTCACAGGCAGACATGGGGGGAAGGCATTTCAGAAGAGACAGTAGAATCTGCACAAGTACAGTATTTTTAAAGAACATGTTATTTTCTGATAAAGATAAGAAATTTGGTGTTACTAATGTTTTTAGGAGTGAGGTTCAAATGCCTCAGGATATAACAATTTTCCAAGTTTTATATTTTAAAGAAATTGAGTTCCACATATTCCACTTTGATGTGTATTCTTTCTTAAACTTGATCTACCAGAGAATATGCTTGCATTAAGATGTCAGACTGGCTCTCCCTTTCCATAATGACTCTAATCCTACTTTATAAATGAAAGGCATTATTACTCATCCTCAGTCTTACTAGAATGAATTTGAACAGGGAGGGGGTGAAAACCCCTCTGGGAACAAGATAGAGTGGCATTTTGAAACATTGCTATTCATGTTGGAAGTTAATGGCTCTAATGACAAAGGAACAAGTCTAGTTCTTTGTTTTTAACGCATTTGAAGGACAATCAAATAATTGTCAGCTATTAGAGATTATTAAAATAATTTTTTATAGTAGATCACTTAGTGAATGCAACCTGAAGGCATTGAAAGGATCAAGTCATATGGCTAAAACAAAACTGCTTTCCTTTCAGTCTACCTATTTATGTGAACAAGATTTTCTAGAGCTTATAGCCATAAAAACAAATAAACATACAGAATTGAAAGTGAATTTTGTATTATTCTACCAATAAATTAT
The DNA here is from genome assembly GCF_001604975.1 of Cebus imitator. Classification (NCBI taxonomy): domain Eukaryota; kingdom Metazoa; phylum Chordata; class Mammalia; order Primates; family Cebidae; genus Cebus; species Cebus imitator. Next base: position 17,735,117 of record NW_016107333.1, on the reverse strand, counting down.
TCATCCAATGGGGCATCTGCAGAATTCTCGGGGGATTCTGATTTTAACCATTTGGCAAACAGACCACTGGGCTCTAGCATAGAATAGTTTCCCTCGACTGGTAGCCTGAGTTGAAATAAAAGTTTGCAATGACTATAATTGAAACATGTTGTATAATACATAGAAGAATTTGGATGTTTTCCTGTGGGCATCTGGGAGCCAGTGGAAGTTTTTAAGTAAGTTGAGGATAAGGAAGAGAGAAAAGTTGAGGACTTTGGAATGACAATTGGTAGTGTCATTAGCCAATAAGGGAAGGCAGAAGAAGGAAGTAGGTTTGATTAAGGAAGATAAGGGTAAGAAAAGCCATTTTGGAGCTGAAAAGTATAAGGAAAAAAGTAGAGAAGAGTAGTTTACAATATTACCGTCATAGACATAAATATTATTCTGTTAAGGCTTGCAACAAAGATTTTTGGTAGTTTAGGTTGTAATTAACAGAGATGGTGGTCATAGTTAAAGACTAACAGATTGAAGGTTGATATTACTGTATAGCTCTTATAATATGTGGATTTGTTTATATAAAATGGACTATGGATTAGAAAATTAGATATGTATCTATTAGGAAACTAGAAACAAGGACAAAATTCTGTCATCTCAGCATGCTAACAAAACTTGTGCTACCATTTTGAGGGTGGTTTTTGCCCCAGCGTATGCATTTTTTCCTAGTTGTAGTTCCTGGGCATATGCAAGTTTCTTCCATGTGTCTAGTCTTTGTAACTATTACGTTTTGTTGCTCCATAATATGTTATAGCAGATACATTTAACCATTAGGATAGAATTGTTTTCTTGGATAGTAGTTATCATGTTACTCCTTTGATATCATACAGAATGTCCTAATCTGATTATTTCAGGTCACGAGGGAGCATGTCAGAAAGTGAATTAGTTAACAGTGTTTCTTTACTCAACTTTACAACTAGGCCATTGTTTTCTATTACAAATATTTGCTTAGCTTCATCTTACTCTTCTCTAAAAGAGAAAGAAGACTATCTTGAAAATTAAGAGGTGTTAACATTATTCATAGGGCCAGGTGCAGTGTAATCCCAGCACTTTAGGAGGCTGAGGCGGGTGGATCTCTTGAGATCAGAAGTTCAGGACCAGCCTGGCCAGCATGGTGAAACCCTGTCTCTACTAAAAATACAAAAATTAGCCAGGCATGATGGTGGGAGCCTGTAATCCCAGCTACTTGGGAGGCTGAGGCAGGATAATCGCTTGAACCTGGGAGATGGAGGTTGCATGAGCTGAGGCACTCCATCCTGGGTGACAGAGCAAACTCCATCTCAAAAAAAAAAAAAGATTATTAATGAGGCATACAATGGCCCATTTTTTTTCTTCCAGAAATAGCATCCAAAAACCTGACTTTACCATAGTATTAAGAGGAAGGTTTGTAGGGAGATTAATGTTTATATTTTTATTTTTATCAGTATTTATCTTAATAAAGAAAAGAGAAAACAATAAAAGAAGTACTGGAGAGTATTTTTACATAGCACCATCATAGGCATAAATACCTTGTTATAGCTTTGAAAATAGATGGGAAAAACAGGAGAAAAATTGTTTGACATCAGTTTAATAATTAATGAAAAGTTTTCTAGAGTATCTAGTATTCAGCGTTCTATAGCTATATTTCACCTTTCTGTTTCTTTACTTACTGTGGTCTGCAATCATTTTCATGAAGAAATTTTCATTTACTAATTACACTTTGCAGTTCTTTTACAGTATGATCATAGTTCTTCATAGATGTATATAAATATATATACATATAAAATATATATATTTTGATTTTCTTTAAGTAATTAACCATCTTTTATTATAACTTATGAATTTGAACATTGTTAATTTTTAAAGTGGAAAATATGGTGTTTATCATAATTATAAAAAATCATCTACAGTTTTGTGGCTCACATGTCAGATAATCTTACATTATAGTTGTGTATACAGAATCATTTTAGCCTATTAGAGGTTCATATATATTTTTATATGTTAAAAATGTACTATACCATTTCTCTTTAGGGAAAAAAATATTTGAACTCACAACCTATTTATAAATCCTGTCTCCTTTCTGGCTTCTTTAGTTATTCAAGTTCAAAGGATACACCATATCTTTTAGGAGAGGCACCAGAACACTTAGAGTACAAAATAATATCACAGGGGCGTCTACAAAGATGTGCTTTATTTCTATAGGATATTGTGTTAGTCCTTTTTAACGCTGCTGTTAAAGACATACCTGAGACTGGGCAGTTTACAAAAGGAAGAGGTTTAATTGGACTTACAGTTCCATGTGGCTGGAGAAGCCTCATAATTATGGCAGAAAGTGAGGAGGAGCAAGTCCCTTCTTACATGGATGGTAGCAGGCAAAGAGAGAATGAGGAATATGGAAAGCCAGAAACCCCTGATAAAACCATTAGATCTCTTGATGCTTATTCACTACCACAAGAACAGTAGGGGAGGAACCGCCCGCATGATTCAATTATCTCCCACCAGGTCCCTCCCACAACACATGGAAATTATGGGAGTACCATTCAAGGTGAGATTTAGTTGGGGACACAGAGCCAACAACCATATCAGATACACAACAGTGTATACAGGGCCCACATTTGTTTTCTTTTTAATATATAGAACTAATAATATTCAAGTAAACTGCCTTTAACTACATTTTCTAAAACAAGGGCTGTAAATATGTTAAATATAACTTCAGATATTTACTGAGACATATTGGGGTTCATATTTGATTTGTGTATAGTTTTACAGTTTTTAAGCTTTAGTTTTATTCTTAGGTAATTCAGAAAATATTTTAGTGAAGCTAAGTTATTCATGAAAAATAAAATGTATGATGGTTATTTTTCATGACTTTTCAATTGAAAATATTTAGATTTTTTTTGTGTGTGAAATTTCCAATATTTAAATTGGCAGTGGTAAGGGAGTTTTGAATCTTTTTAGAGCTCTACAGTAGTCGCATCTGCCCAGCAAGTGAAGACAACACAAACTTCAAATGCTCCTGATGTAAATGATGCAATTGTGAAACTATTCAATGACTTTGATGTTAAGGAAACCTCCCATCATTTAGTAATTTCTCATCTAGATCTACATATATGTGATGACATTCATGCTAAAGAAAAAGGTAAAATAATTTGCTTATTTTGAACTGTTTTGGTTTTTCTAGAATTGACTACAAAACTAGGTTGTTTATTAAATCTCTTGTATAGGATGTCTTGTAAGAAAATTTGTCATAATTGTGTTCATATGAATGTGTAGATGAAAGGCACAATTGGAAGCATACATTGGTAGGAAATTTTATTTTGCTTTAGCAGTTAGTACTTAAGGTTAATTAGTTGTTAACCATCAATACTAACAATAAAATTAGTTTTAAAAAATCAAACACTGATAAATGACACTCTTGGAGGATGATGTAATATTAGACTTGCCTTTGAATTAACTTTTTCATAATTTTGAAGTTGTCTGCAAATTAAATTTTAGTCCATACTTAATTCATAATTATTTGTAGTTGTGTTTTCAGCATTGTAGTTTATCTGCCTATTTTGAGCAGACATACAGCTGTGTAACTCTTTAACATATTTTATGACTACTTCTCCTCCCATCCTTCCAAAATTTGATTAGGAAGCAAAATTTCAGTTAGTTTTCTTGTAGTTTTTGTCCATCTTATTTTTCCTTGTTTAGTAAACATAACAGGGTAACCAGGAAGCTGCCCTTTGTCATTCTGTAAATATGTAGTTCTGTAATCTAGATGCTGGGCATTTTTTTTGTTTCTTTGCTGGAGAGTATCCCTGGCCTAGAAGTATTGGGGGTGAGTTCAGCAGGTAGGCCTGTCGTAAGGACTATAATTCTCCAACTTTGGTGAGCATTAGAATCAAGCTGAAGACCTTTAAACAGTAGAGTTATCTGATCTCTGGGCCTCACATCTGAATCAGGATCTATATCTATGAAAATTTTTGCCCTGTGTTTTTAAGCTGGGAAAGTGAATATTGAGACCACGGATACTTAGCAGTAGAAGTTACCCTGCCTTCATTAGACAAGGCAGCTACCTGAAAGGTTGGAGTGGTAAAGATGAGGAAGATTTGGGGTTTGTGGAGAGATTTGTTATCTTTAAAATGTGATTTTTATGTTCAAGTTATACCATTGTGTCATTTGACCTACAGTGGTATCTTTTACTTTTGAGATTTGAAAGGAAAATCCAAAAAAGTTAGAACAAACCAAACTAAGAAAATGAGGTGGTCAAGATTAAGTAACGAGAATGGAGAAAGTATTTTCTAAGGCCTTACATTCTTCACTATTCCCTCATAGAATAAGTTGAATGATTTTATTTAGGAGGAAAACCTTTCCACCAAAATATCTCTTTAATAGTGCAGTTTGTAATCACTACTTTTCTGAAATCCAAAAGGCTCTGAAATGTTATTTTATAAGTTTGTGAAAAAAGCACTTGGTGGCAAAACCTGACTTATACCAACACATTTTTTATATTTATGTTTTGCTGCAGAATTGCTATTTTTATTATTGCTGCCTCAGAACCTGCTGGGATTGTTGCATGGTATATCCTGTATATACCATATTAGTGTCACGAAATCTAAACATTTCTGAATTCTGAAACATTTGGCTTTCCAAAGGTTTTATGTAAGGGATTGTAGACCTGAACTAGAAATTCTAGTTGAGATAAATGAGATTTTACCAATTAATATAGCTATGTCTCAGTTTGTATTTTTCTTACTTCTGATTGATTTGCCCATTTTGTTTTAAAATTTGATTTTTATGCTCATGTTACACCAATTCGTGATCTACTTTTGATCTTCTTATAGCTGTGTGGCTTTGAACAACTTACCTAACCTAACAGACTTTTAATTTCCTTTTCAGTAAGAGGTAGGATGATACGGTGTAGTGGTTAAGATTTCCTGGGTTCAAATCCAAACTTTGTACTTAACTAGCTGTATGTCCTTGGCCTCTTTGGGCCTCAGTTTCCTTATCTTGAAGTTAAGGATAATAATGATTGTACCTATCAAATGGGGTTGTTATGAAAATCAAATGAGTAAGTATACGTAAAGTTTTTAAAATAATGCCTGACATATGGAGAGGCCCTGTAAATATAAAAGTTCTGCTATTATCATCTGTGAACTCTACCAGGGCAGGGATTCTGCTATTCTTGTATTCTTACCTTTTATCCTAATGCCTTGCAAATGAGGAGGGCTCAGTAAGTACTTATTGGATTGAATTATATTTCCTAAAATCCTTAATGTGCTTTATGAAAGAGAGACAGTTATTACCACTTGGACTCCAAGTATGGTAAAAATCTTTTGTGGTGAATTAAATGTTTCTGATAATTTCCTTAATATCTTTTTCTCTTTCTTTTCCCAGAGTCAAACAGACGTATTACTGGAGGGGCAATGCAACTTTCTTTTACGCAGCTAACTATAGATTATTATCCTTACCATAAAGCAGGTATGTATAACAGCTTCTTTAAAAGATATAAATGTTGTTTTAAAATTATATAGCCAATTTGTTTAGTTTTATTTTGTTAGCAAGAAATGAGATGAAGAAATCGGTATTTTTCTCCTGGCAGTATTTTACTAAGAAAGTAGAATTGCCATGGAATTTAGTCATACGGTTTACATTGAGATTTATGTAAATTATTAGAAACCTTAATTTTTAGAAGTTGACAGTTTTCCAAATAACCAGTTTAAAACTTAAAGAAAAAGTCAGAGTACAGAGGAGATGTGTTTGTGCTATTTTGTTGTGACAAAAACAGGTTATTAATAAATGTTTTAAATTTTTAAATGATTTATATATTTAAAAATTAGAAAAGTGTATGAAGCTAAGAATAAGAGTAGGTTTAGCTAAATTACAGGATTCCAGATTTCATAGGCTTTTAATAATCTAGTATTGGTAGATTATTTCTCCCAAATAATGAAACGAAAAAAAGTATGATTATTGTGGCCAAATTAAGTAATTTGACTTTAGGCGTATTTTTGCTTTTTGGTGGTATTTGGCATTAATACAAGTGAGAAAAACCAAACTAGAGATCATACAGTTTTCCAGGACATTTTAAAAATGGTAAAGTTTTTCTGTTCATACATTTCTGTTTAACATTTTCTACCAATGTTTGTCATTTCTACGTTGGTACCTGATTAAATTTAAAGGTTGTATGATATGCTTTGTTTTTTTCTTTTTCGTTTTAAATTTTTATTGCCGATATTCAATATGATGATTTTCTTTTAAAGCATTTTGTCTTATGTATTATCCTCCGGTCTCATAAATTAACTTACAAATGCATAAAATTTTTAAATAGAAATTATTTATTTTTTGGGAGGTGAAACATTCATAGAGTAGATTTTCTTTTTTTTTGAAACAAGGCCTCATGAGTACAGTGGCATGATCACTGCTCACTACAGCCTTGACCTCTTGCCTCAGCCTCCCAAAGTGCTGGGATTATATGTGTGAGCCACTATGTCTAGCCTGATTTTATTGTCTTAACCCTTTTATGTGCATATTACTTTTCTTAGTTGCTACAGAGAAAACTAATAATCCTGATTTTATATTTTTCTTCCAGAAACTATGGCTGAGTACATCTTGAAAAGTTCATTTTTGTGGTTTAGGTTTTTGTTAGTTACTTTACAACAAATCTTTGATGAAAGGATTTTATTTCTTTCCTAACATTTTCTGGGATTAAGTTTAATGGAAGTTTACCAGGTAATTGAGCATCCAGTGAAGGGTGACCAGTCAAATGGCTTTAAATTGAACCTGAGTGATTTTCTACTAAAAATGTGTACTAGATAGAAACTCCCCCAGATGATTTGCTTTTGACATTCTTTCTCTCTATTTCAAATGTTTTACTCATATTTCAGAATAACATGTAGTAGGTAAAGCCTGTAAATTTTTCGGATATCAATGCCTTTCTTCAGTAAATGACTAAATCTCATTGGAAGCATTACTATAATAATTGAAAGTTGTACATTTTTCAATGAAATACCTGTTATTCATTTTACAGGAGATAGCTGTAGTCATTGGATGTATTTTAGTGATGCAACCAAAACAAAAAATGGATGGGCCAACGAGCTATTGCATGAATTTGAGTGCAATGTTGAAATGCTTAAACAGGCTGTGAAGGATCATAATGTAGGTTCACCTCCTAAATCCCCAACACATGCCTCTCCCCAGCACACACAAACAGGTATTTTATCTATAATAACATTATGGCATTCCCCCAGTCTTAAGGGTATTTGTGCTTGTATGTGTGTGTGTGCACGCGCACACACATGCGCGTGCACACATGCCTCTGTGTGTGTGATCATATTTCCTGTAAATAAGTATTTTTTATTTGTTTTTAATGTGGAGATGGGGGTATCACTGTGTTGCCTAGGGTAGTCTCAAACTCCTGGCCTTAAGCAATTCTCCCACCTTAGCCCTCCCCAAAGCCCTGGGATTACGTCAGCCACACCCAGCCAAATGTTTTTAATTAATGGCTAAAACCCCTGCATCCTTCATTCAGACCAAGATAGGCTTGTGGATTAAAGCACTTTTAAACTTAAAATAACCAATAATAGTCACACCCAGGTAGAATTTTTCAAACTCTTAAGTAGCTAGAAGATCTCTTATTTTTTCTTTTTAGTCAACACAAAATAATTGTACATATTTATGAGGTACAGTATGATACTTTTTTTTTTTTGCTGACCCAGTAAGGATTGAAGTATGGTATTTTGATACATGTATACAAATGTAGAATGATAAAAGCAGAATAATTAGCATATTCATCACCTCAGACATTTATCATTTATGTTGGGAACATTCAAAATCTGCTCTTATTAGCTATTTGAAAAAATAAATTATTATTAATTAAGTCACCCTATAAAAGCTAGAAATTAGTTCTACTATCTAGCTGTACTTTTGTATTCACTAATTACCCTTTGTCTGTCCCTCCCCTGCCCTCCCCCATAGTATTCCTTTTCTAATTCTATGTAAATATCTCATTTTTAACAAGAATGTCATTCCAAGTTTTGTAGAAGAGTAACTTAAATGTGATATATGTGATTCTTCTTAAAAGAATAATCACCACAATAACTTACGTCCTGTATCACTTTATAATTTATAAAGTATGTCCACAAATATTATCTTGTTTGAGAAGTTAGTATTCACATATATTTCTAGTACCTGCCTTAATAATAGAAGAGTGACTGTTAAAAATAATTTTGCGACAAATTGAAAGGTGTTTTTGTTTCCAACAGAGAAGGACTACACTCTGAAAGGGACATGCAGAACACCTTCAGTATTATGTCAACAGTCAAAAGCTAAGCTAATGTCTAGTTCTGTTGTGGTTAGACTTGCAGATTTCAATATCTACCAGGTATGTTTTTTATTCCAATTAAATCGTCTTACAAACGCAGTATCTCTCTAAGCAACTCCAATAAAAAATGCTAACATTTTATTTCAAAAGTCTTTACAAGTTTTATGAAATGGCCATATTAGATGCCATAGAAATATCAGTTTATTAATTTTTGATAATATGGTTACTCAGAGTTAGCCAAACTAACATTATAGGCACAGTCCTTAAGTTTGCCTAAGTGCTTCTGACAAAATGGTGCTGGTACAAAAACAGATGCATAGAGCAATGAAACAGATTAGAGAACCTAGAAATAAAGCTGCACACCTGCAACCATCTGATCTCCTACAAAGTCGACAGTACTAAGCAGTGGGGAAGTGGTTCCCTATTTAATAATGTTGCTGGGATAACTGGCTGGCCATATGCAGAAGATTGAAATTAGACCCTATCCTTTCTCCACACACGAAAATTAACTCAAGATGAAATGAAAGACTTAAGTGTAAAGTCCAAAACTGTAGAAACTCTAGAAGACAACCAAGGAAATAGAATTCTAGACATTGGCCTCCACAGATCTCATGAGGAAAACAAAAGTAATTGAAACAAAAGCAAAAATTGGCAAGTGAGACCTCATTAAAGGGCTTCTATACAGCAAAATAAAGCTATCAACAGAGTCAACAGACATCCTACCAAATGGGAGAAAATATTTACAAATTATTCATCTGACAAAAGTCTAATATCCAGAACCTATAAGGAACTTAAATCTACAAATAAAAACCAAACACCATTAAAAAGTGGACAAAGGTCATGAACACACACTTCTCAAAAGAAGACATATGTGCAGCCAACAAGCGTATGAAACAGTGCTCAACATCACTAATCAACAGAGAAATGCAAATCAAAACCACAGTGAGATACCATCTCACACCAGTCAGATACCATCTCACACCAGTCAGAATGGCTATTATTAAAAAGTTAAAAAATAACAGTTGTTGGTGAGGTTATAGAGAAAACGGAATGCTTATACACTGTTGTTGGGAATGTAAATTTGTTCAGCCACTATGAAAAGCAGTTTGGAGTTTTCTCAAAGAATTTTGAAAAGAAATACCAATAGACCCAGCAATCCCATTACTGGATATATATACCCAGAGGAATATAAATCTTTCTACCAAAGGCACATGCACTTGTATGTTCATGGTAGTACTCTTTATAATAGCAAAGACATGGAATCAATCTAGATGCCCATCCACGGTGCAATGAATAAAGAAATTGGTACATATACACCGCAGGATACTATGCAGCCATAAAAAGAATGCAATGATGTTTTTTGTTGCAACATGGATGCAGCTGGAGGGCATTATCCCAAGTGAATTAATGCTGGAAAAGAAAACCAAGTACTGCATATTCTCACTTATAAGTGGGAGCTACACATTGAGTGCACATGGACACAGAGGGAAACAGTAGACATGGGGTCTTACTTGAGGGTGGAGGGTTGGGGGAGGGTGAGGATTGAAAAACTATTTAACTGATACTATGCCCACTATTTGGGTTGTGAAATTATTTGTACACCAAATCCCAGTGCAATTTACCCATACAACAAACCTGCACATGTACCCCCTGAATCTAAAGCAAACGTTGGAAGAATAAAAGACTTTGTACACCAACTACAACTTCGGAAGTTTCTGAAAACCATTCTCAGGTTCAGTAATTCACTACAAAGACTCACAGAACCCATTGAAATATATTAAAGTCTGTTATATAAATATATCTAAATTATATATAAATATTTCATATTTATATGAAATCTATTATAGTCACATTATACATCTGTTATAGTCACATTATACAAATTAGAACCAGCCTTAGGAACAGATGCCTAAGGCAGAGTCTTTATTCCTCCCTGTATGAGTCTGTTTTCATGCTGCTGATAAAGACATACCAGAGACTGGGCAATTTACAAAAGAAAGAGGTTTACTGGACATATAGTTCCACATGGCTAGGGAAGCCTCACAATCATGGCAGAAGGCAAGGAGGAGCAAGTCACATCTTATGTGGATGGCAGCAGGCAAAGAGAGAGCTTGTTCAGGGAAACTCACATTTTTAAAACCAGCAGATCTTATTCAGTACCACAAAAACAGCACAGGAAAGACACACCCCCATAATTCAGTCACTTCCACCATCTGCCTCCCACAACATGTGAGAATTGTGGGAATTTCAAGATGAAATTTGGGTGGGGACACAGCCAAACCATATCATTCTGCCCTGGTCCCTCCAATCTTACGCCTTCATATTTCTAAACCAATCATGCTTTCCTAACTGTCCCCCAGAGTTTTAACTCATTTCACCATTAACTCATAAGTCCACAGTCTAACATCCCATCTGAGACAAGTCCCTTCTGCTTATGAGCCTATAAAATCAAAAGCAGTTTAGTTACTTCCTACATACAATGGGAGTACGAGGCATTGGGTAAATACAGCCATTCCATATGGGAGAAGTTGGACAAAACAAAAGGGGCCACAGGCCTCATGCAAGTCCAGAAGCCAGTGGGGCAGTCAAATCTTAAAACTCCAAAAACAATCTTCTTTGACTCCATGTCTCACATACATCACACTGATGTAAGAGGTGGGTTCCATGATGTTAGGGCAGCTCCACTGCCGTGTCTTTGCAGGGTACAGCCCTCCTCTCAGCTGTTAGACATTTAGTGTCTGCTGATGCCTTTTCTAAGCATGTGGTACAAGCTCTTGGTGGATCTTCCATTCTGGGATTAGGAGTATGGTGGTCCTCTTCTCACAACTCCACTAGGTGGTACCCCAGTAGGGACTTTGTGTGGGGGCTTTGACCCCATATTATCCTTCTGCACTGCCCTAGCAAAGGTTCTCCATGAAGACCCTGACCCTGCAGCAAGCTTCTGACTGGGCATCCAGGCATTTGCATACATCCCCTGAAATCTAGGTAGAGGCTCCCAAACCCCAGTTCTTGACTTCTGTGCACCAGCAGGCTCAGCACCATGTGGAAGCTGGCAAGGTTTGGTGCTTGCACCCTTTGAAGCCACGGCTCAAGCTGTATGTTGGTCCCTTTCAGCCATGGCTGGAGTGGCTGGAATGCAGGGCACCAAGTCTTAGGCTGCACACAGCACAGGGATTGTGGGCCCAATCCACAAAACCACTTTTTCCTTCTAGGCCTCTGGGTCTGTAATAGGAGGGGCTGCCATGAAGACCTCTGACATGCCCTGGAGACATTTTCCCCAATGTGTTGGGGTTTGATGTTAGGCTCCTCTTTTCTTATCAAATTTCTGCAGCCAGCTTGAATTCCTCCTCAGAAAATGAGATTTTCTTTTCTATTGCGTTATCAAGCTGCAAATTTTTTGAACTTTTATGCTCTCCTTCCCTTATAAAACTAAATGCCTTTAAAAGCACACAAGTCGGCCGGGCGCGGTGGCTCACGCCTGTAATCCCAGCACTTTGGGAGGCCGAGGCGGGTGGATCATGAGGTCAAGAGATCGAGACCATGCTGGTCAACATGGTGAAACCCCGTCTCTACTAAAAATACAAAAAATCAGCTGGGCATGGTGGCACGTGCCTGTAATCCCAGCTACTCAGGAGGCTGAGGCAGGAGAATTGCCTGAACCCAGGATGTGGAGGTTGCGGTGAGCCGAGGTTGCGGTGAGCCGAGATTGCGCCAAGCCGAGATTGCGCCATTGCACTCCAGCCTGGGTAACAAGAGTGAAACTCCGTTTCAAAAAAATAATAATAATAATTAAAAACCTATTCAAATTGGGACAAACATACTATCTATCCTATGTTCTTCTACTTTTGTTCATTTTGTTTTGTGTTTGGTGTGGTTGTGTATGTATATGTGGGGTTTCTTACTGTATTTCACTTGCAACCATGTAGGAGTATAAGTGATTCTTCCTTCTCATTTTCACGTAAGTTTATTTAAATCTTAAAATTTAAAGTCTTTTAAAAAGCTGCAGTATATATGTAGTCATGTACCATATAATGACATTTCTGCCAATGACAGGCCACTTATAAGATGCTGATCCCATAAGATTATAACAGAGCTTTTATACTGTACTTTTATGGTATATTTTCTATGCTTTATAATGTTTAAGTACACAAATGCCATTGGGTTATAACTGCTCCAGTATTCAGTACAGTAACATGATATACAGGGTCACAGCCTAAGAGGAATAGGATATACCATATAGCGTAGGAGTGTAAGTAGGCTACATATCATCTAAGTACAGTTTATGACATTCACACAATGACGAAATAATATTCCCATCATTAAGCAACACATGAGTGTATATCGAATGTAAAAAAAGTAGTAACTGCACAATGAGAACAACTGTTATGTCCAAGTTTCTCAAAATTGGCACTTTTGACATTTTAGGCCAGCTAATTCTTCACTGTGGAGAACTGACCACAGTGGGATGTAGGATGTTTAGTACACTGTAGGATGTTTAGCAGCATCACTGGTCTTTACACTAGAGGTCAGCAGCATCCCTGTCCAGTTGTGACAACCAAAACTATCTTCAGATATTGCCAAATGTCCCCTTGGGGGCAAAATTGGTCCCAGAGGGGAATCATTGAGTTAAATAAAAACTTTTCAAATAAAACTAAGTCTCAAAGCCATAGACTTATGAAAATAAACCAAAACAATTTATAAATGATAATACAAATCTAGAAATCTTTTATTTTTTAAGATTGGTCATATACTCCTATTGTGTTGGTCTCAAACATTGCAATTAGACCATGTTAGGTGATTATAAGCTGAGTAAGACTGTCAGTATAAATAGGACAGAGTTCTTAGCTATAGAATTATATTCACAGGGTAGCCAATACAGTATATACAGCATACTGCAGTTCTGTAAAGCCAAAAGGAAATTGGTCTCCCTTTGATCCTGCTCCTGGGAAGCAACTAGGAATTGGAATTTCCTATTCACAGTGGGCCCCGATAGAGTTTGGATATTGTGCCCTCTAAATCTCATGTTCAATTGTAATCCCCCATGTTGGAGGTGGAGCCTGGTGGGGGGTGTTTGAGTCATGGAGGCAAAAACCTCATGGCTTGGTGATGTGCTCACAATAGTGAGCTCTTACAAAGTCTGGTTGATTAAAAGTATGCGGCACCTCCCTGCCCCACTGTCTCTCTGTCTTGCTCCTGCTCTTGCCATGTCACATACCTCCTCTTGCTTTACCTTCCACCATGTGTAAAAGTTCCCTGAAGCCTCCTCCCCAGAAGCTGAGCAGATGCCCACATCATGCTTCCAATACAGTCTGCAGAACCATAAGCCAATTAAACTTCTTTTTTAAAATAAATTATTTCTTTATAACAACACAAGAACAGCCTAACACAGCCCCTGACACCACAACTGATAGTTTATGATAACAAGACAATGCAGGGTGGAGCTGGCCACACTTGGTAGCCTAGGTGTGTTTAGAGGTTGGGGGCTTTGGATAATCTGAATACCAATTCACCTAGAGACTGAGTAAAACCTCATAGGCAATACTTCATGCATATTGTTAAACATCCATCCATCTATATTGTTACACATCTATGTATAGGGTTGCACATCCTTAGAAAGCTAACAAGTCCTGAGGAAAAGTTTCACATTTCAAGTGCTCCAAGACTCGGTCTTATTACGTAAGTATAGTGTGGGGGTGATACAGTTTGGCTGTGTCCCCACCCAAATCCCACCTTGCACTGTAACTCCTACAATTCGCACGTTGTGTGAGGAACCTGGCGGGAGGTGACTGAATTACAGGGGCGAGTCTTTCCTGCACTGTTCTTGTGGTAGTGAATGAGTCTCACAAGACCCAGTGGTTTTAAAACTGGGAGTTTCCCTGCACTAGCTCTCTCTTTGCATGCTGCTATCCATGTAAGACATGACTTGCTCCTCCTGGCCTTCCGCTGCCATGATTGTGAGGATTCCCCAGACATGTGGAACTGTAAATCTATTAAACCTTTTTTCTGTATAAATTGCCCAGTTTCAGGTATGTCTTTATCAGCAGCGTGAAAACGAACTAATACAGTAAACTGGTACTCACAGAGTGGGGTGCTGCTGAAAAGACACCTGAAAATGTGGAAGCCACTTTGAAACTGGGTAACAGCAGAGGTTGGAGCAGTTTGGAGGGCTCAGATGTCGAAAGGAAAATGAGGGAAAGTTTGGAATTTCCTAGAGACTTGTTGAATGGCTTTGATGAAAATGCTGACAGTGATATGAACAATAAGATCCAGGCTGAGGTGGTCTCAGATGGAGATGAGTAACTTGTTGGGAACTGGAGCAAAGGTGACTCTTGTTATGTTTTAGCAGACAGACTGCAGCATTTTGTCCCTGCCCTAGAGATTAGTGGAACTTTGAACTTGAGAGGGATGATTTAGGATATCTGGCGGAAGTAACAGATTTAACACAGGTGACTTGTGTG
>NW_016107333.1:17707280-17720254 GCF_001604975.1 Cebus imitator | reverse complement strand
AAACTTATTTGTTAAAATAAGTTGACACTTTGAATTGAAAAGAAATTTTTCCTTATATTCAGAGAAAAGCTTTTTAATTAGATACTATAAGGAACTGACTTGGATTTATAAAGACTGTACAAATTAAAATGATTGATTAAGCAATTTGGCTGGGCATGGTGGCTCATGCCTGTAATCCCAGCTGTTTGGGAGGCTGAGGCAGGCGGATCACTTGAGGTCAGGAGTTGGAGACCAGCCTGGCCAACATGGCAAAATCCCCTCTCTAGTAAAAATACAAAAATTAGCCAGGAGTGATGGTGTGTGCCTATAATCCCAGCTACTCAGGAGGCTGAAGCATGAGAATCACTTCAACCCAGAAGGCAGAGGTTGTAGTGAGCCAAGATTGCACCACTGCACTCCAGCCTGGATGACAGAGTGAGACTCTTATCTCAGAAAAATTGATTAGGCAGTTTATGTAAGAGGAACCATAAATAAACCATTGAAAAATTATTCCACTTCATATGAGACATATACACGTCTATTGAATGATGAATGGGAAAAAAATTGAATGAAGAATGGGAAAAAAAAACCAAAAACTTAAGCTGCATCCCTGGGTCTACTAATACAAATAAATGAAACTGATAAAACTTTATTGGTTGAACTTTGTGACTATATATACATTTTTGCTGTAATTAACTAGGGAGTGGATGAAAAAAATGTAACCAGAACCTTAAAACTAATAGTTTTTTCAAAAAAAATCTAACTGTTATTTTAAACTCAGGGGTACTGTGCAGGTTTGTTACATTGTTATATTGCCTTATGCTGAGGTTTGGGATGTGATTGATCCCATCATCCAGGTGGCGAGCATAGTACCCAGCAGCTAGGTTTTCAGCCCTTGTTCTCCTTCTTCCCTTCCTCCTTTTGGGGTCTCCAATGTCTGTTGTTCCTTTTTTTGTCTCCAAGTGTACCTACCATTTAGCTCCTGCGTATAAGTCAGAACATGCAGTACTGCAGCCTCACTAGCATCTGTATTTTGACTTTTTAATAGTAGTCATTTTGATTGATGTGAGATGGTATCTTACAGTGGTTTTGATTTACACTTTGCTGATGATTAATGATGTGTTGAGCATTGTTTCATATGCTTGTTGGCTGCACATGTCTTCTTTTGAGAAGTGTGTGTTCATGTCCTTTGTCCACTTTTTAATGGTGTTTGGTTTTCACAATTCTTAAATAATTGTGAATATTTTCTCCCATTCTGTAGGATGTCTCTTGATAGTTTATTTTGCTGTATAGAAGCTCTTTAATGAGGTCTCACTTGTCTAGTTTTGTTTTCATTGTGATTGCCCTTGAGGTCTTAGCCATAAATTCTTTGCTAAAGCCTATGTCCAGAATGGTATTTCCTAGCTTTTCTTCTAGGACTTTTATAGTTTGACCTCTTATATTTAAATCTTTGATCCATCTTGAGTTAATTTTTGTATATAGTAGAAGGTAGGGGTCCAGTTTCATTCTTCTAACTATGACTAGCCAGTAATCCCAGCTCTATTCATTGAATAGGGGGGTCCTTTCCCCATTTTTTGTTATTGTCGAATTTGTCAAAGATCAGATAGTTGTAAGTGTGCAGCTTTATTTCTGGGTTCTCTGTTCTGTTCTATTGATCTATGTCTCTGTTTTTGTACCAGTACCATGCTGTTTTGGTTCCTTATAGTCTAAAGTCAGGTAATGTCATGCCTCTAGCTTTGTTCTTTTTTCTTAGGGTTGCTTCGACTCTTCAGGCTCTTCTTTGGATCCCATATGAATTTTTAAATATTTTAAATATTTCTGTGAAAAGTGATATTTGTAGTTTGATAGGAATGACGTTGACTGTAGATTGTTTTGAGCATTGTGGACTTCTTTTTTTTTTAAGACAGAGTCTCATTCTGTTGCCCATACTGGAATACAGTGGCAAAATCTCAACTCACTGCAACCTCTGCCTCCGAGTTCAAGCGATTCTCATGCTCAGCCTCCCGAGAAACTGGGATTACAGGCGTGTGCCACCATGCCCAGCTGATTTTTGTGTTTTTGGTAGAGATGGGGCTTCACCATGTTGGCCAGGCTGGTCTAACTCATGGCCTCAAGTGATCTGCCCGCATCAGTTGCTCAAAGTGCTGGGTGTGAGCCATCATGACTGGTCCAGTTTTTGTAGAGATCGTTCATCTTTTTGGTTAGATGTATTCCTAGGTGGGTTTTTTTTGTTGTTGTTGTTTTTTAATTTGGCTTTCAGTTTGAATGTTATTGATGTAGGTAAATACTACTGATTGTTTACATTGATTTTGAGTCCTGAAACTTTATTGAGGTTACTTATCTGTCCTGGGAGCCTTTTTGTGGAGCCTTTAATGTTTTCTAGATATAGAATCATTGTCAGCAAAGAGAGATAATTTGATTTATTTTCCTATTTGGATTCCTTTTCTTTCCTTCTCTTGCCTGATTGCTCTGGCTAGAACTTCCAGTACTATGTTGAATAGGAGTGGTGAGAGGGCCATCCTTGTCTTGTTCCATTCCTTAAGGGAAATGCTTCCAGTTTTTGTCCCTCCAGAATGATGTTGGCTGTGAGTTTGTTATAGATTACTCTTACTATTTTGAGGTATGTTTCTTCAATTCATAGTTTGTTGAGGGTTTTTATCATGAAGGGACATTGGATTTTATCAAAAGCATTTTCTTTGCCTATTGAGATAACCATATGGTTTTTGTTTTTAGTTCTGTTTATGTGGTAAATCACATTTATTGGTTTGTGTATAAATGTCTTTTTGGAAAAATAATTTGAGCAATCAAACTATTTGACAGAAGTGTTTATAGTTATTATTTTTAAATTAGTTATTTTTTATTGTAAGATATGACTGAATTTACTATAATTATATATATATTTAGGCTTTTGCTATTGAAAGTAATGGCAAAACCGAAATTACTTTTGGACCAACCTAATAATGTCGGCTGGGTGCAGTGGCTCACTCCTGTAATCCCAGCACTTTGGGAGGCTGAGGTAGGTGGATCGCTTGAGGTCAGGAGTTTGAGACCAGCCTGACTGACATGGCAAAACCCCATCTCTACCAAAAAAAAACAAAATAAATCTATGTCTATATCTATGTTAACATTACTAATCTGTATATAATTTAATAATTGACATTAAGTACATTCATATTACTGTGTGACCAGTACCGTTATTCATCTCCAGAATTTTTATTATCTCAAGCTGAAACTATGTATAGCTCTGTTGTTTTTCATGATAATGGAGAAATTATGATAAAGAATTATTTTAAATAGCATACAGGGAAGCATTCTGGATCTGAGGACTTGGATCTATGTCCTGACTGCCATTTACTTATCTGTATTATCTGATAGAATGTCATTATCATTATTTTTCTATCTGTCGTTTTAAGGCTCACAATAATAAGTTCACAAGAAATAATGTACAATGTTGATTTTGTGATTGATAAGGATCCAAAAAGATTATAGAGTTTTCTGAATAGTTGATGGGTGTTTAAAAATAATTCCATGTGAAGTTAAATATATAGTAAAGTTTACACTGGAAATTAACCATTAGCAAATTTTTGGAAGTAGTTTTAAAAGTACTGTCTGGGTTGCATAAATTATTTTGAAAGGTTTTTATTCAGTGTGATTTCAGTAAACTTGTTTATTTTTTTAGGTCTCTACAGCAGAACAATGTCGTTCTTCCCCCAAAAGTATGATTTGCTGCAATAAAAAATCCCTATATCTTCCACAAGAAATGTCAGCTGTCTATATAGAATTCACAGAATATTACTATCCAGATGGAAAGGATTTTCCAAGTAAGAGCGGTTTCTATTATTATTTGTCCATTATTTGGGAAGGTGTTTTTTCTTAATATTTTTGAGTTTTATAGATATGAAAAAAGAAAACTATATTGTTCCTTATTTTATTATATATATATTTTTAAGACATAGTGTCTCACTATGTTGCCCAGGCTGGTTGCAAACTCCTGGGTTCAAGCAGTACTCTTCCTTGGCCTCCCAAAGTGCCACTGGGCCTGGCCCCTGTTCCTCCTTCTTATTATGTATAGTACATAACTCTAGTCTAACAGTTTTACATGTTGTTGTTATTTGTTCATGTATCCTTTTCCCTCCCTAGCTTGTAGAATCCTTGATGGCAGGAATCAAGAGGGTTTTTTTTTGTTTTTGTTTTTGTTTTTGTTTTTTTAGACAGAGCCTTACTCTGTTGCCCAGGCTGGAGTGCACTGGTATAATCTCAACTCACTGCAGCCTCGGCCTCTTGGGTTGAAGAGATTCTCGTGCCTCAGCCTCCTGAATAGCTGGGATTACAGGCATGCACCACCACACCCAGCTAATTTTTCTGTATTTTTAGGAGAGACAGGGTTTCACTATGTTGGCCAGGCTAGTCTTGAACTCCTGACCTCAAGTGATCTGCCCACCTTGGACTCCCAAAGTGCTGGCATTATAGGCATGAGCCACTGCATCCAGCCCATCTGGTATTTATGATTAATTTTATCCCAGATATTCAATTCACTTTGTGCTTAATAGCTGTTTGTTAAAGAATCAGTGAAAGTTAGGTTATTTGTAGAATGAAGTCATTTGTTTCTCCATAGTAAAATTCCATTTATATTTCAGCTATATAACTCCATTTATATATTATTGAAGAAGTAGTAGTTGAAGTTGTCCTTTCAGCTCTAGAGAATTTTTTTTGACTGTTTAAAATGCTCAAATGTATACTTTGGGCACCTTTTGGCATTTGCAGTTTCAGAAACAATGAATTACATGAATTTTTATTTGTAGAAGATTCTTTGGCTTTCTAACATTAAAATGATTATACATTTATATTCTTTGAATATTAAAACTCTTGGGCTTCCTAACATTAAAATGATTGTGCATTTGTATTCTTTGAATATTAAAACTCTGTGCTATTGTCTCAGTTCCTCTAGGAATTCTTTTTTTTTTTGGAGACAGAGTCTTGCTCTGTGGCCCAGACTGGAGTACAGTGGCATGATCTTGGCTCACTGGAACCTCTGCCACCGGGGCCCAAGCGATTCTTGTGCCTCAGCCTTCCGAGTAGCTGGGGCTACAGGTGTGTGCCAACACTCCCAGCTAATTTTTGTATTTTTGGTAGAGATGGGGTTTCGCCATGTGGCCAGGCTGGTATCCAACTCCTGGCCTCAAGTGATCTGCACATCTCAGAATTCTTAAACTAAATGTTGCACTCTTTTATGTGATACCTTTTTTATTGGGTGAAAAATCATAGTTGAAAATATTTAGATAAAATAGGATAGATTATCAGAGGTAACAATTTGTATGCCCTTTCTTTAAAAGTAGAACTCCAAAATACTTAGACCTACTTTGCCCATTTGTTTAACATTGATTTATTAATATATATATATTTTTTCTGATATAGAGTCTTGCTCTGTTGCCCATGCTGGAATGCAGTGGCGCGATCTCAGCTCACTGCAACCTCTATCTCCCAGGTTCAAGTGATTCTCCTGCCTCAGCCTCCTGAGTAGCTGGGACTACAGGTGTGCACTACCACACCGGCTGATTTTTGTATATATATATATATTTTTTTTTTAAATAGAGGTGGGGTTTCTACATGGTAGCCAAGGTGGTCTTGAGCTCCAGGACTCAAGTGATCCGCCCTCCTTGGCCTCCCAAAGTGCTGGGATTATAGGCATAAGCCACTGTGCCGTATGTTTTTAGTTTCGCAAGGAACTTCTGATGCTCATACTGTAGTTTTGCCTTTGTTGCTAGATTAAAAGATAGCATCCTGGGGATTACAAAGATGTCCATCTATTTTATTGCTTTATTCCTAATTTGTGTTAAACTTCTGGCATCGGCCAGGTGCTGTGGCTCATGCCTGTAATACCAGCACTTTGGGAGGTTGAGGCAGGCGGATCGCCTGAGGTCGGGAGTTCGAGAGCAGCAATGAAACCTCATCTCTATGAAAAATACAAAATTAGCCAGGCATGGTGGCACATGCCTGTAATCCCAGCTACTCAGGAGACTGAGGCAGAAGAATTGCTTGAACCTGGGAAGCGGAGGTTGCTGTGAGCCAAAATCATGCCGTTGCATCTCAGCCTGGGCAACAAGAGCGAAACTCCATCTCAAAACAAAAAACAAAACAAAACTGGCATCTCATCCTATCTTCATGTTTTCAACAGTCTTTTGTGGGTTTTTTTTTTTGTTTTGTTTATCTGTGTGTATTTCTCATTTGTTTCTTTCAGCTGCCTTTCCAAGCAGATGAGAAAACTCAGATAGATGAAGACATTTGCTCAGCATCTTATAGGGAGTAAAAAGGCACAGTTGAAACTCAAGCATTGTCTTATAAATCTTAATTCATTGTTTTTTCCTCACGGTATTACACTACTCCCCTTTGCCCCTATATTCACCATGGCCATTGTCTGTTATTGCATAATCATAGTATTCCAGCCATGCCCCTATAAATGTTTTTCTTAAATAAAATATATCATTGGTCAAGTAATTTTTTTAAATTTTATTTTCTTTAATTTTTATGTTAATTTAAAAAAAAATTTCCTTAGGTTATTAGGGAACAGATAATGTTTCGTTACATGAGTAAGTTCTTTAGTGGTGATTTGTCAGATTCTAATACACCCACCACCTGAGCAGTACACACTGCACCTTATTTGTAGTCTTTTATCCCTCACCCCTTTCCCACCCTTTCCCCTGACTCCTCAAAGTCCATTGTATCATTCTTTTGCCTTTACATCCTCATAGCTTAGCTCCCATTTACAGGGGAGAACATGTGATGTTTGGTTTTTCATTCCTGAGCTACTTCACTTAGAATAATAGTCTCCAGTCTCATCCAGGTCGCTGCAAATGCCATTAATTCATTCCTTTTTATGGCTGAATAGTATTCTGTCACACACACACACTCCCCACAGTTTCTTTATCCACTCGTTGATTGATGGGCATTTGTGTTGCTTCCACATTTTTGCCATTGCAAATTGTGCTGCTATAAACATATGTATGTGAGTATCTTGAATGACTTCCTTTCCTCTAGGTAGATACCCAGTAGTGGGATTGCTGAATCAAATGGTAGTTCTACTTTTTGTGCCTTTTTTTTTTTTTTCAAAGTCTCACTCTGTCGCCCAGGCTGGCTTGCAGTGGTGTGATCTCAGCTCACTGCAGCCTCCGTTTCCTGGGTTCAAGCAATACTCCTGCCTCAGCCTGCTGAGTAGCTGGGACTACAGGTGCGCACCACGGCACCCAGCTAATTTTTGTATTTTTAGAGATGGGGTTTCACCATGTTGGCCAGGCTGGTCTCAAACTCATGACTTTGTGATCCACCCGCCTCATCTTCCCAAAGTGCTGTCATTACAGGCATTAGCCACTGTGCCCAGCCTACTTTTAGTGGTTTAAGGAATCTCCACATTGTCTTCCATAGTGGTTGTACTAGTTTATATTCCCACCAGCAGTGTAGAAGTGTTCTCTGCCACTTCATTCATGCCAACATCTATGTTTTGATTATGGCCATTCTTGTAGAAGTAAAGTGGTATGACATTGTGGTTTCGATTTGCATTTCTCTGATCATTAGTGATGTGAATTTTTTCATATGTTTATTGGCCATTTATATATGTTCTTTTGGGAATTGTCTGTTCATGTCCTTAGCCATCAATCCCTTTTTGGTGGGATTTTTTTTTTTCTTGTTGATTTGAGTTCATTGTAGCTTCTGGATATTAGCCCTTTGTCAGATATACATAGATTGTGAAGAGTTTTTCCCACTCTGTGGGTTGTCTGTTTATTCTGCTGACTGTTCCTTTTGCTGTGCAAAAGCGTCTTTAGTTTAATTAAGTCCCAGCAATTTACCTTTGTTTTTATTACATTTCCTTTTAGATTCTTGGTCATGAAATCCTTGTATAAGCCAATGTATAGAAGAGTGTTTGCAATGTCGTCTTCTAGATTTTTATAGTTTAGGGCTTAGATTCAAGTCCGTAATCCATCTTGAATTGATTTTTATATAAGGTGAGAGATGAGGATCCAGTTTCATTCTTGTACATATGGCTAGCCAATTATCCCAGCATCATTTGTTGAAAAAGGTGTTCTTTTCCCACTTTATGTTTTTGTTTGCTTTGTTGAAGATCAGTTGGTTGTAAGTATTTGGGTTTATTTCTGGATTCTCTGTTCTGTTCCGTTGATCTACATGCCTATTTTTATACCAGCCCCATGCTGTTCTGGTGACTGTGGCCTTACAGTATAATTTGAAATCAGGTAATATGATGCCTTCAGTTTTGTTCTTTTTGCTTAGTCTTGCTTTGGCTGTGCGGGCTCTTTTTTGGTTCTATATGAATTTTAGAATTGTTTTTTCTAGTCCTGTGAAGAATTATGGTATTATTTTGATGGGAATTGCATTGAATTTGTAGATTGCTTTTGGCAGTATGGTCATTTTCTCAGTATTGATTCTACCCATCAATGAGCATGGGATGTATTTCCATTTGTTTGTGTCATCTATGATTTCTTTCAGCAGCGTTTTGCAGTTTTCCTTGTAGAGGTCTTCCACCTCCTTGGTTAGGTATATTCCTGAGTATTTTATTTTATTGTTTTATAGCTATTGTAAAAGGGGTTAAGTTCTTTGATTCTCAACTTGGTCACTGTATATAGAAGAGCTACTGATATGTGTATATTAATTTTGTATCTGGAAACTTTGCTGAATTCTTTTATCAGTTCTAGGAGCTTTCTAGAGGAGTCTTTAGGATTTTCTAGGTAGATGATCATATCATCAGCAAACGGTGACAGTTTGACTTCGTCTTTACCTATGTGGATGCCCTTTATTTCTCTCTTGTCTGATTCTTCTGCCCAGGACCTCTAGTACTTTGTTGAAGAGGAGTGGTGAGAGTTGGCATCCTTCTCTTATTCCAGTTCTCAGAGGGAATGCTTCCAACTTTTCCCCATTCAGTATTGTGTTGACTTGCTGTAACAAATACCACAGACTGGGTGGTTTAAACAACAGAAATTTATTATCTCACAGTTCTGAGGCTAGAGGTCCAAGATGGACTTCAGCAGGATTGTTTCTTCTGAGACTGCTCTCCTTGTAGATCGCTATCTTCCCCCTATGGTTTCACATGGTCTTGTGTGTGTGTGTGTGTGTGTGTGTGTGTGTGTGTGTGTGTGTGTGTCCATCCTGTCCTGCTCTTATAAGGATATGAGTCATATTGAACTAGGGCCACCCATTTTATTCTAATTGTCTCTTTAAAGGCTTTAGCTCCAAATACATTGTGAGCTACTGGGGGATAGGACTTCAGTAAATGAATTTTAGAGGGACTAATTCAATCCATAGCAATAAATATAGCGTTGTTAGTCTTGTTTTTAATGCGTTTGTTTCTTTTACATATTTCATTTGCACCCTTCTCCTTTCCCTTAGTGATGTCAGAATACTGAAGGTTTCCACAAGCTGATTTTAACTATTGTTAACTACATACTAATCTATTTTATAAGTAGACCTCTGTTGAGAACTGCATATAAATCTTTCTACTGCTTGGTGTCCTGGGTTCCTTTCTCAGTCCCAGATCTGCTCTCAGGGTTCTTTCTGTGCTCTAGCTCTTGGGCAGCATTTGCTCCCTAGTCTGCTCTGTGGCTACCATCATCACTCAATCTGTATGTTGAGATATTCCTTCTTCTTTCCTTCCAGAGTGTGATACAGTCTCTGCAGCACCCACTTTATTTCTATTCCGAGAGGCAAGCATCTCTACTGCACAATTGCATGTCTCTGATAAGACTTGAATTATAATTTTTGTTTGTTTGTATCTGTCTCATGTAATAAACTATGAACTTTTAAGGGAAAGGGACCATGCCCTATTTGTTTTTGTGTTCTTTGTGCTTAGGGTAAGACAATGTAGTTGACATTCAGTGACTCTTAAAGGAAAGTGAATGAATAAATGAATTATATAAGCAAATAAACCCTATTCAGGACATTGTTACGTGTTCTCTCTCTACTGATATCTTACACCTTAGATTTATTTTTCTTAAATTTAGTCTTAAGTGTTCTAGATATGCATAATTTTAGCTTTGGTAGAAATAAATATGTCTGAATTTTTAGAATAAAGGATCTTCATCAAGGTCCTCTGAAAACAAAATGGCTTTTATGGTAGAAGAATATTTATATTTCAGGAAGTGATGTACCCTCTAATTGTGAATGTTAGTTTGTTTTAGGAGAGCTGTGAAAAAGAGTGAATTCCCTTTATTATTCAGGAGATACTTGATATTCTAGATATTCTAGGCCTTGATTAAAGTGGGGAATAAACGTGTGTGTGGTCCTTTCTTTCAAGGAGATCCTGCTAGCATAGCACTTTCATAAGAAATTGGTCATTAGACTTAGTTCTCTCATTTTAGAGGATTTAGATTAAGATTCAGGTTGTAAAGTCTTTACAGAAATAGGTGATCGAGGACCACTTTGATGTGATACTTCATCAAGAAGATGATGTTTTTAGAAGTTTGCTTCTTGGTGAATACAACCTTAGGAAAGAAATTGAAACAATGCTTCTCGTTTTATGCAGTTAGTTTTAGATTAATTTATATATTCAAAATATTTATGTGTTTTATAGATTTATATTTTAAAATATTAAAATTTTTTTTCAGTTAGTGAGGCATGGAAAATTTGTCTAAATGTGTTTGCTATCATTCACATGTATCACTTTGATTTTATAAATAACTCCTCAAATTTATCTTATGAGAGAATAAAACTGACTAAACATGAATTTTCTGTTCTCAGGGAAGATTTAGAACCATCCAATTAAAAATTAAAAAAAAAAAAAAATCTTTTCTCCACAGTTCCATCTCCTAACCTCTATAGCCAGCTGAATGCATTACAGTTTACTGTGGATGAAAGAAGCATTCTATGGTTGAATCAATTTCTGCTGGATTTAAAACAGAGTCTTAATCAGTTCATGGCTGTGTACAAGTTGAATGACAATTCAAAATCCGATGAGCATGTTGATGTTCGAGTTGATGGCTTAATGCTAAAGGTATCATACAAGCAGTAGCAGTGATATAATTCAATTTTGTTCTTTTTATTTTATGATTTATTGTGTACATATATATGTTACATTCATTTTTCATGTTATGTTTTTTAAAAAGATAATTCTCTTCTAGTGGTCATTTAAGTTCTCTTTACACAGTTTAATAAAAAGATTTGATAGAAAGAGTTAGTGTTTTATGTCTTAATAAGAAAGTAATATTTTGGGGGGAAGGTCAAGAAGAATTTCTGAGCTAAGTCATATTCTCTTATCTTCAAGATGTATGGATTTGCCAGTTGGATGACATTAATTTTTCTTCTCTTCTAGTTTGTCATTCCTTCTGAAATGAAATCTGAATGTCATCAAGATCAGCCACGTGCAATTTCTATTCAGAGTTCTGAAATGATTGCCACAAATACAAGGCACTGTCCAAACTGTCGACATTCTGACCTAGAAGCTTTGTTTCAAGACTTTAAAGATTGTGATTTTTTTAGTAAAACATATACCAGCTTCCCCAAATCTCGTGACAATTTTAATCTTTTACATCCAATTTTCCAGAGACATGCTCATGAACAAGATACAAAAATGCATGAAGTTTATAAAGGAAATATTACTCCCCAATTGAATAAAAACACTCTTAAAACTTCTGCTGCCATGGATGTTTGGGCTGTGTACTTTTCTCAATTTTGGATAGATTATGAAGGGATGAAAAGTGGAAAAGGACGGCCAATAAGTTTTGTAGACTCATTCCCTCTTTCCATTTGGATTTGTCAACCAACAAGATATGCAGAGTCACAAAAAGAGCCACAGACTTGTAGTCAAGTATCTCTAAATACATCACAAAGTGAATCTAGTGATCTGGCTGGCCGATTGAAGCGGAAGAAGCTCTTGAAGGAGTATTATAGTACAGAGTCTGAGCCCTTGACAAATGGTGGTCAGAAACCTTCATCAGATACATTTTTCAGATTTTCCTCTTCCTCATCAGAGGCAGATATTCATGTCCTAGTTCATGTTCATAAACATGTCAGTATGCAGATTAATCACTACCAGTATCTGCTACTAATTTTCCTGCATGAGTCACTTATCCTGCTTTCAGAGAACTTAAGGAAAGATGTAGAAGCTGTGACTGGCAGTCCTGCTAGTCAGACATCCATTTGTATTGGAATTTTACTTAGAAGTGCAGAACTGGCTCTTTTGCTCCATCCAGTGGATCAAGCAAATACTCTTAAGTCTCCTGTTTCTGAAAGTGTGAGCCCAGTGGTTCCTGATTATTTGTCTACAGAAAATGGGGATTTTTTGTCTTCAAAACCAAAACAAATTAGTAGGGATGTAAATAGAATTAGAAGTATAACTGTTAATCATATGTCGGACAACAGATCTATGAGTGTTGACCTTAGCCATGTCCCTTTAAAGGATCCTTTGCTTTTTAAATCAGCTAGTGATACAAATCTGCAAAAAGGCATTTCTTTTATGGACTATTTATCAGATAAACATTTAGGGAAAATAAGTGAAGATGAAAGTAGTGGACTTGTTTACAAAAGTGGCTCAGGAGAAATGGGATCAGAAATAAGTGACAAAAAGGATTCATTTTATACAGATTCAAGTAGTATTTTAAACTACAGAGAAGATTCGAATATGCTGTCATTTGATAGTGATGGTAATCAAAACATACTTTCAAATAGTTTAACTAGTAAAGGAAATGAAACCATACAGTCGATCTTTAAAGCTGAAGATTTGCTTCCAGAAGCAGCTTCACTCTCTGAAAACCTAGAAATCAGTAAAGAAGAGACCCCTGCAGTTAGAACACTTAAATCACAGTCATCTTTAAGGTAACAACATTTTATTGGCCTTTTTAAAAATTATTTTATGTTGCTGAGTGTGTGTACATGTGAGTGTATTTTGTTTTTGTTTTTTAAAATCAATTAAAATACCATTTATTACAGTAAAATGGTATATGTGCATCATAGAAAATTGGAAAATACAAGTAAGGAAAAACTTAAAAATTAAGCCT
>NW_016107333.1:17704799-17706480 GCF_001604975.1 Cebus imitator | reverse complement strand
TTTAGTTATTTTTAGTTAAATTCAGTAATTGTTCATTATAGCCCCCCAAAAGACTTATTTATATATACATGGACTATATAAGAGTACCTAACTTTTTTCTTTTGTACTCCTGCCTCTCTGTGACTGACATCCAGCAATTATTTGTATCCAATCATTTAGACCATAAGGCAGCCAACATTAAGACTACCAGCTTCTATTACAGAGACTCCTATATTTGGAAATTTGATTAGGTGGGCTTAATTTGCATGGTGAATTCTGCTAATTTACAAAATCAGGATTCTTTCACATACATGATAGTGTATGGTGGAACTACATGATTTCCTCATTTTATTGAGAGACAACCATTGCTCCAGTAAAGACTGCTAGGAATGACTTAGAAGGTGTTAGTTGCATCTTCCTCACTAAAGCATTAGGGAGTTTGTGAACAGGAATTAGAAGTATGGGACATAGTCAGAAAGTAGTTGCTGCAGACACAAAAACATAGGAGACCAGTGGCAAATATGAATTACTTTCTTTTTTCATTTTTTCTTTTTTTTGGAGAGGGAGCCTCACTCTGTCGCCCAGGCTGGGGTGCAGTATTGTGATCTCAGCTCACTGCATCCTCCGCCTCCTAGGTTCAAGCAATTCTCCTGCCTCAGCCTCTTGAGTAGTAGGGATTGCAGGTGTGTACCACCATGCCCAGCTAATTTTGCATTTTTATTAGAGATGGGGTTTTGCCATATTGGCCAGGCTGGTCTCAAACTCCTGACCTCAAATGATCCATGTGCCTTGGTGTCCTAAAATTCTGGGAGTACAGGCATGAGCCACCACACCTGGCCTCAATTACTTTCTATTTGAAAGGAAATAAGCCTATTGATTTAGTTGAAAAATTTAGATCATTAGTAATATAATTAATATAGCAAGTATGTAATAAGTAATAATATAACGTAACAGGTATTACTAATATAAGTACCAGAGTAGTAGCTACCATTTATTGCCAGGCACTGTCTGTTTTGTTCTGTTATCACAGAATACCACAGACTGGGTAATTTATAAAGAACAGAAGTTTATTTCTTACAGTTCTGGAGGCTGGGAAGTCCAAGATCAAACCTCATCAAATTGTAAAGGTTGCATCCTCTGGAGGGCAAGAGAAGCTGCCTGAAGCCTCTTTTGTAAGGGTCTTAAACCCTTTCTGTGGGGTCCTGCTCCCATGGGCTGATCCCCTGTTAAATGCCCCACCTCTTAGTACTATCACTTTGGCAACACATGAATTTTGAAGGGACACATTCAAACCATTGCAGGTGCTTAAATAATTCACTTCTTTTAATTTGAATTATAACCCTGTAATAATAGAAGCTAACATTTATTGAGCATTTACTTTGTGTTGATACCATTCTGTATGCTTTGTATATATATTAATGCATTTAATCCTCACAACAATTCTATTAGTAGTATACTGTTATCTTCAGAGAGAGGTTAAATAACTAACTCAAAGTAACACAACTAGTTAGTGGTTTAAATTCAGGTGTTCTGGCTCTAGAACCTACTGTCTACTATGTACCAAATTGCTTCAACCCTATAGGTATAAGTGCTTATTCTTATCCATCTTTTATAGATAAGGAAACTGAGGCTCCTGAATTTTGAGTAGTTTTCCTATAGTCATATTGTTCTACACAGAGCTGGGATTGTCTTGTTTGTTATT
>NW_016107333.1:17654108-17704674 GCF_001604975.1 Cebus imitator | reverse complement strand
GTTTCGTTCTTGTTGCCCAGGCTAGAGTGCAATGGCAGGATATTGGCTCACTTGCAACCTCTGCCTCACTGCAACCTCTGCCTGCTGGATTCAAGTAGTTCTTCTGCCTCAGCCTCCCAAGTAGCTGGGATTACAGGCACTGGCACCACGCCCAGCTAATTTTTGTATTTTTAGTAGAGACGAAGTTTCACCATATTGGCCAGGCTGGCCTCAAATTCCTGGTCTCAGGTGATCCTCCCATCTTGGCCTGCCAAATTGCTGGGATTACAGGTGTGAGCCACCATGCCTGGCCTCTTGTTTGTTATTCTAAGCTAATATTTACTAGGGACTTACTATAACAGTAACTATTTTAACTATCTTACATGTATTTAATCTTCAAATAAATTGAGGTAGGAACTGTTATCTTCATTTTAAAGGTGAGACAAACAAAGCCTAGGTGGGTCAGCAGCTTGCCCAAGGTTACACAGCTAGTAAGTGGTAGAGTTTAGCATTTGAACCCAGTTAGTCAGACTTCAAAGTCTGAGCTCTTCTATCTGATGCAAACACATCTTAAAACAAAATACACCCTTTACACAAGTCAGAGAAAAATCTCTCTACTAGATCTCAGTTTACTTTATCTTGGTGGGAGACACTAGTCAGTTTACCTTATATGATAGATGATATTTAATAACAACCGTAGCAAACATATGTTGAACCACCCCTAGTCATGCTGCCAAGTGCTGTAAAATATATTAATTTAATCATTAAGACCATTATATGAGGTAGTTATTATTATTGATCACTTTTCTATAGATTTAGAAACTAAAGCTTAGAGAAATAAGATATTTTGTCCAACAGTTATAGCCAGGAAGTAGTAAGAGGCAGATTTGTCAGCTAGCCTGACTGAAGAGCCCAAGTTTTTAACCAACCATTAAGCTGTTCTAGCTCCCCAGACTTGGGGAATGTGTACTGTACATAAACAAAAATTCTCAGTCTAACTCTGTTACAATTCATAGGAATCTTCTTTCCAGCATATCATGTGAATGTAGAAGAGGTACTGATATGAATCATGAAAATCTATTCTAGATTTGCAGATAGCTCTAGTTCCCCTGGGCCCCCTTTCTGGCTTAAAATCCTACCTTAACAGAAAATTTTTGTCCTATGATCAAAATATACTTCAAAAACACTGTTCTTGTGGCAGATAACCCTACTTAATCTCAAATCATCAGTGATTTTATTATTTCTAATAATTAAATAATAAGTAAAAGTGACTACTTGTCAATGTGGAAAATACAACTACAATTTGGAAAGTAAAATCACCAAAAAGTCTCACATTCACAAGATGTCAACTGTTACTTTACAAATTTATATATGTACCCATATATTTGTATATTTGCTGTCATATTACATGTTTGGTTTGTAGCCTGCTTTTTATCTTCTGTAAGTATTCTCTAATATTATTTAAACTCCTTTGAAAATATTTTTAAGCTTACATAAAATTGTTTTAAGGATGTATCATGGCCTTTTAAACATTTTCCTGATGTTGGATGTTTAGATTGTTTATAATTTATCAGTTATAAAAGTGCTATAATTATTGTTCACAAATTTTTGTCTCAATTTTTGATGATTATCTTTGAATAGATTCTAGCAGTAGACTGTTTTTAGGATCTTAGGAAGTGTGGACTTTGTAACATTTTAATGACATACATTCCTGGTTCTTTTGAACAGTTACTTACTCTTTTTATGTCAGGGTCATTAATTTTCATTGGAAGGAGACTCTGGCATTTTGTTTTTTTATAAGAAATATATGAATATTCTCTCATTTTAAAAGGGGAATAGGGTGATACTAAGGTCACACCTTCAATTTTTACTCTAGGCATTTCCATATTATCCGGTTTATCTGCTTTTACCATCCACTTTTGGTATATATACTTCCAGGCCTTTATCTACGTATTTGTATATATGTGTGTGGGTGTGTCAGATAAATACACGGATATATGTATACAAAAAGATATGTATGTGTATATGTGCATGTATACATATTTGTGAATGTATGTACATATTTATGAACACACATAGACATATAGCTGGACCATCAGCCTACGTCTGGTCCTTAAATAGTCTTTCCACATCTCGTCGTGTCCATTTGCAGTTCATTCTTTATTCTATAGCCAAAATACTCTTTTTTTTTTTTTTTTTGATTTTGAGACCGAGTCTCACTCTGTCACTCAGGTTGGACTGCAGTAATGCGATCTCAGCTCACTGCAACCTCCGCCTGCTGAATTCAAGCGATTCACCTGCCTCCTCAGCTCCCCAAATAGCTGGGATTACAGGTGTGTGCCACCACATCTGGCTAATTTTTGTATTTTTAGTAGAGACGGGGTTTCACCATGTTGGCCAGGCTGGGCTCAAACTTCTAACCTCAGGTGATCCGCCCACCTTGGCCTCCCAAAGTGTTGGGATTACAGCTGTGAGCCACCATGCCCTGCCAGGCAAAATAGTCTTTTAAAAAACACAGGTTTCATCATAACATTTACCACTGTATTGCTGATAACTTATAATTGCTATAAGTCTATTAAGTTAAAAATTCTTAACATTACTGACAATGCTCTGTATGATGTGGCTCCAGCTTACTTCTGATGTTTTCCCAGGTACTCATTATACTTCAGATGGATCATAGTTTACTTCAGTCTTTCTGTCACTTTCTTTACTGTGATAAGCTTTTCCATCTCAGTTTGTTATACCTGTTCCTAGAATGCTCTTTTTCTTTCTGTTTATTTTATTATT
The DNA here is from genome assembly GCF_001604975.1 of Cebus imitator. Taxonomy (NCBI): domain Eukaryota; kingdom Metazoa; phylum Chordata; class Mammalia; order Primates; family Cebidae; genus Cebus; species Cebus imitator. Next base: position 17,701,908 of record NW_016107333.1, on the reverse strand, counting down.
TTTTATTTTAATTAGAGTAGTTAAGGACAACTCTTCTGGCTTTTTTTTTCCCCACCCATTATTTTATCCAGTCAGTGTTTTTCAGCGTATCTTTTTGCTCCCCTAACAATTATTCTTTTCCATGTAAATTAAAAAAATATTTTGTTTTAAATTTTTTAAAAGGGGCCGGGCACAATGGCTTATGCCTGTAATCCCAGCACCTTGGCAGGCCAAGGCAGGCAGATCACTTGAGTTCAGGAGTTCGAGACCAGCCTGGCCAATTGGTGAAACCCCATCTCTACTAAAAATAGAAAAATTAGCTGAGTGTGGTGGTGCGTGCCTGTAATCCCAGATACTTGGGAGGCTGAGGCAGGTGGAGGTGGCAGTGAGCTAAGATCACGTCATTGCACTCTAGTCTGGGCGATAGAGTGAGACTCTGTCTCAAAAAAAAAAAAATTTTTAAGGCAATTCTTTTTTTTTTTTTTTTGCGATGGGGTCTCACTCTGTCACCCAAGCTAGAGTGCAGTGCAGTGGTGCTGTCTTGGCTCACTGCAGTCTCTACCTCCTGGGCTCAAGTGATCCTCTGCCTCAGCCTCCTGAGGGACAGGGGAGTGCCACTATGTCTGGCTAATTTTTGTATTTTTGGTAGAGATGATGCTTTGTTGTGTTGCCCTGGCTAGTCTTGAACTCCTGGGCTCAAGTGATCCTCTCGCCAAAGTGCTGGGATTACAGGCATGAGCCACCACACCCAGCCTTTGTTCACCTTAGTGGAAATATTATTTTATCAGAGATGTCTTCTTAACCCCGACGATGTTAGGAATCCCCCTTGAAATGCTTTTATTAGCCCCTCATACTACAACTGTATTTACAGGCATCTTTTCCGGGCCATTTATTTAATAATTTATTGAGCACCTAACATATTGCCAAGCACTAGTTTAGAAGCTGATTATAAAGTAGAAAATATAATAATAAATTAAGACCTATGTTTTATAGGTCTTTAGGTTTTCTTACCTGATTTTTCTATTAATTCATTTTCATGGCATTTTTAAAAAGTATTGATCTGTGATGGCTACAAAATGTTTTAAAAATTGTTTTTTACCACAGATAATTTGAGAAATATTGAATTATAGCACATTCATTGTTTGCTAACTAATCACAATCTAATTTTTCTTGGTCCATTTTTTTAAAGGAGGCAGTGCTTGAGAAGAGTTGAAAGGATAGTCCATTTTTGTTAAATAAGCTTGCAATGTTATATCATGTGCAAAACTGACTTTAATTTATGAATTTACTTTTCTATTATTTTAGGAAATAAAAAGAACTCAACTACAAATTACCAGAGCACAGCAGAAAGTGTGAATGCCAGTGCAAACTTACAGAATTATGGTGAAACTTCTCCAGATGCCATCAGTACAAATTCAGAGGGTGCTCAAGAAAATCATGATGACCTGGTAGTAATCATTTGAGAGAGATTCTATGAAGAAAAGTGCCACCAACTTTATTTCATATTTGATATGTACATATTTTGAGACACTCATATAAAATGAATTCTTAGATGGTGGGCAATTCATTTTGCTCCTTTTATTCTTGAAAACACTTCCCTCCTAATCAATTGTTTTTCCTTTGATTTTATTTTTCTAAGTTTGTTTTATTCATTTTGAGGAGTGGAGGCTCTTTCTTTTTTCTGTCTTGCATTTTATGTTTTTTATTTTTATTTTTTTAGAGACAGGATCTCACTCTGTTGCCCAGGCTGGAGTGCAGAGCTGTGTCCATAGCTCACTGCAACTCTGAACTCCTGGGCTTAAGTGATCTTCCTGCCTTAACCTCCCAAGTAGCTGGGACTGTAGGCACACACCACCCCACCTGGCTGTTTTAAATTTTTTTGTAGATATGAGGAGGTCTCACTGTGTTGCCCAAGCTAGTGGTTTCTCTTAAGCCCTCTTGGTGCGGTGAAATATTCTTATGGAAGACTTGAAAAAGATATTATGTCTAACTTTTAATGGAAATCATTTTGCAATCCTTGTGACCTAATTTTTTTTTTAATAAATGAAAGAAAAGGTTTTCACTATAACGTAACAACCATGTTCTGTAGGTCACAAGTATATTTTTGGTCTGGAAGTTCACAAGTATATTTTTAGAGGGTGATGGTAGTTTTCCTATATTATTTCTTAAATTTTGTTTTGAACTGCCTGGCGTACTAATATCATTTATGCAATCATTAATAGATGTCCGTTGTGGTGTTTAAAATTACTGGTGTTAATGGGGAAATTGACATCCGAGGGGAAGATACAGAAATTTGTCTTCAAGTGAACCAGGTGACACCAGACCAGTTAGGCAATATCAGTCTGCGGCATTACCTTTGTAATCGTCCAGTTGGTAAGATTTTTTTTTTAATTACTTTTCATATACAGTGGTTTAATATGTTTTAATTTTTTTCTTTTACATATGTCTCATCAGAAGTCCTATCTTGACTATAATTGAATTCAAGGAAAATTACATTTATTTATAATAATAATAATTACTATTTGTAGTTTGTGGTTGTTTTTTCTATAGTATGTGGAGCTTCAATAGGAAGACATGGCATAATAATTCCATGGCATAAGGGGTAGTAGGGAGGAATGATTTTGACTAAGAAAGTTTTTGTTTTGTTTTATTTTGTCTCCAAAAAAACTATTTTTGTTTGAAATTATTTCTGGCTTTACTCTGTGGAATTAGAATGTGTGTGTGTGTAGATCTAGGTAGATAAAAAGGCAAAATAAAATCACATTATCCAGTTTATTTGTTGGCAAGTTCTCTTGTTCAGCAAGTTCACTCTTGTTTTTCTTGACATGGGAAAGAACACTAACCATTACCAATTTGTGACCATTTATTTTACCTTCTATTTTAAAAAATAAAAATATGTGAATTTTGAAATAATTAAATAATTCTTTGGAGTTACATTTGAACTCTTGTATTATTTTCTGGAATGTTAATAAGTAGTATTAACAGTAAGTATAATTCTGTACCTGGAATGGAAGTTTTAAGAGCAACTCTCCACCTGGAATTGTGAATGGAGACCTAGCCTTGGTATAAATAAATACACACATCTTTAGTTTCTTGCAACTCTCCCCCTTTCACAAATATGCATATATTTGACCTGTTTAGTCACATCCATGCTAAAGAAAAATAAAATACCTTTTCATTATGAATTTTAAAAAATCTATCATGAATTGATACAGCAGTCTTCTTATGGGGACCCATGGGATAAATAACTTTCATATCTCAGAAACTGAAACGTCTTTGCCTTTCCAGAATGAGTTTGTTTTTATCTTATGGGTTATATGAGTTGTGAAACTGATCATATTTTTATCTTTTTTGCTAGGGAGCTCATTTTTGGTCCACCTTTTGGTATAGGAATTTAAATAATGGTAGTTGGTAAGGTTAATTTTGGGTTATTAACCTTACCAACTACCATTCCCTTTTCCCTTCCATCCTTTTTTCCTTGTCTCCTCATTTTTTTATCAGATTATACCATGTACATATTGCCTCTTACACATTTTGGAACCAAGTAACATAAAATAAATAAGCAAAATAGTTACCGTGAGTTCACAAGTAATTTACTTCAGTGATTTCACTAGGAATTTGTATTTTTTAAGTTAGATATCCTACTGGAGCTTCATTGGAATTTTAAAATTTGTTTTTAAACTGTGTGTTTATACTCTCTACGCCATCTGTAAATTTTTTGGGGGGACAGGGTCCAGGCATAAGTAAATGTAGTTTTACATACCCACACGTACACACACACTTTTCCCTTATTATATCCGTTTTTGGTTTGCCTTCTAATAGAAACAATTTAATGAGGTTTTCTCTGTTTATTTTTCTGTTATTTAAGGCCCCAGTTTTATGAGGAAACTGCAAAACCTCAGGCTTTTGTTGCTTCTTGAGAAATGGCGTAAGAGTCACCTTAAATATCTAACTTATTTCTGCATCACAGCCACCATTTGAATGTATAGTTAGGTATACAATCAAACAGACACTAAGTATCTGAGGTATGTATCACACCAGAGTTATATCATGACATGTTTTTCTTGATAACATGTTTTTCTTGTTATCAAAAAAAACAGGAAATATAGAAAAATCAATGTTATTGTAGGAGAAAGTTGCCTTAAAATATTGGAATTAGTGGGTGTATGTATATTGTATATGTACTATAGAATATCATTTAAACTAGGGGTTTAATTTAAACTAGGGGTAAATAGTAAAACTAGTATTATTTTAATGTACTACATGACACATAATAGTAATATTATTGAACAGTGCTACAAACATTTTTATATGTTCATCTTCCATAGGTTCCGATCAGAAAGCTGTAATTCATTCCAAATCCTCTCCTGAGATTTCTCTGAGGTTTGAAAGTGGGCCTGGTGCTGTAATACACTCTTTACTTGCAGAAAAAAATGGATTTCTGCAGTGCCACATAGAAAACTTCAGCACTGAGTTTCTTACATCTTCCCTTTTGAATATTCAACATTTTTTGGAAGATGAAACTGTTGCAACAGTAATGCCAATGAAGATACAAGTTTCTAACACAAAAATAAATTTAAAAGTATGTTAATAAATAATTTTATATTGTTATGTTTCTTTTGCCTACCTGGACTTTCATTCATGTCTAAGAATATGCCTTCTCTATAATTTATGTTCTATCAGGATTTATTAAAACGATTTTGTTTGTCTTTTTTGGTAAATGACGTAGAGATCTTTTTTGGAAATTTCAAAATATAACAGGTAGTTTTCTCACTGTATCAGTTGAAACATATAAAGATACATGTTTTATCTTTAACTCATTAAAAATATGACTGGCTAGAGTAACATGGCAATGTTCTTTTTCTTTCCTGTAGGATGACACTCCCCGGAGTAGTACAGTATCCCTTGAACCAACTCCTGTAACTATACATATTGATCATCTTGTGGTAGAGAGAAATGATGATGGGTCTTTTCATATTAGAGGTATATATGAGAAACCATTTATTTATTTATTTGTTTTTTGTTTGTTTCTTTGTTTGCTTGTTTGTTTGACAGAGTTTTGGCTCTTGTCACCCAGGCTGGAGTGCAATGGGGTGCAATCTCGGCTCACTGCAACCTTCGCATCCCTGGTTCAAGAGATTCTCTTGCCTCAGCCCCCTGAGTAGCTGGGATTACAGGTGCCCATCACCACACCCAGTTAATTTTTGTATTTTTAGTAGAGACAGGGTTTCACCATGTTGGCCAGGCTGGTCTCAAACTCCTGATCTCAGGTGATCCACCTGCCTCAGCCTCCCAAAGTGCTGGGATTACAGGCGTGAGCCACCATACCCAGCCAATGAAAAACCATTTAAATGAACACCTTAAATTTTGAAGTTAAATTATTTACATACTGATTGTTTCTTTTTACTCATTTATTTTATATGTATGTACATATGCAGTAGTGGAAGATTGCGGGACACCTTCAGTACATTGTAATAAAATATTATCTATATATGTACAGGCCTCTACCCTGGGAAGAAACCTCATATATGGTTGGCTTAGTACCTGTTGTACACACATGTTTGGAATGTTGTAGAAAGTGAGAGAGGCCTTCGAGCTCTTACACGTCTCTTGATCTTACTCATGTCTCTCAGTTGATATCTTTCTTAGCTTTATTTACTATTTATACTCCTTATAATGGAACTTACCTTGCACTTCTCCATCTCTGTTCTTACTTGCCTTGTTATTTCTCTTTGGAATTGCTCATCGCTATGTGGATTTCATTCATCCTCTCAATGTTGTCTCAAGTTTCTTCTTTATACTCTGATGTATAGTGACGCTTTCTTTATACTCTGATGTGAGTTCTTCCACTTCTTTTGGACTTTTCTGTGCATTAGTTACTTATAGTGTATTGTCTATATGCTTAGTTTACATTCAATGTTTGTATCTCCACTCTAGTAAGGTCTGTGTCTTACAAGGTGGTATGAGGTAGTAGAAAGAGTGTGAGCCAGTAGACTTAGATGTTTTGGGCTTCACTATTATAGCTAATTGAAGGACTGATATATACATCTCTTTCATCTCCTATCAAAAACCTCATTAAATGACAGAAAACATACACTGAAGAATAAAGTCATTAACAGTGCTACAAAAGAAAGGAGAGGACAGTTGCAGATGTGGGAACAGTTTGTGGGAGACTCTTGAAGAGTCTTTTCCTCTGTAGTTTGAGAGCATCTGGAGTCAGACATAGGAGAAAGGCCAACAGAGATCAAAATTGTAGCTTCGTTACTGATAAAAGCTCAGGTGGAGAGAATAGCTTAGGTATCTGAGAAGACGGGCTTGCTGCATAGCTCTCTTTCCCAAATGTGTTAGCTCCCAGAAATTCAGGTCTGTCTTCTAAAAAGAAAAAGAAAAGAATGCACCCTCTCAGCAGGAGGTACAGCATATACCAAAGCAAGAGACTGAACCACATATATATATATATATATATATATATATATATATATATATATATAGTTCTTGAAAAAAAAAAAAATCATCAATCAGATAAGTCATACCTTCTTCCCGGGGAAGCAGTGAGAAACAGGACCAAGAGAATTCAAGAGGACTACACGATTGAAGTTCCTCCTTAAAAATAGGAAGAATCTCCCCAACAAGATACTGAGGTTAGAATGAGCCCTGAGGCAATAGCATGAATAATATAGGCATTGCTTTTTTGGGATCCTCTCCTGTGCCCCTGCCCAGTAGTAGACTTCAGTAGATTTTGCATATAAAGTAAAATATTGAGGGTAGTTTCTGCAGCTGCTAAGCCTCCAGGAAGGGAATGATTCCCTATCCAATTAACAGACTTGGCTTATCTCACCCAGTTGAGCAGCCTTTCCTTTCCCACCATCACTAGAGATTGGCTATAGCAAATGGAAACAGTGTTTATAGACAAGAAAATGGGATAAACATAAACAAGAAAATAGGAAAATACAAGACATGCAGTAATTCTCAAACATTTGAAAATAATAATACTAATCAACTTTTATAATTATAAGCTAGAAATATTTTTTAGCTGACGGAGTATAAAAGGAGCTTAGTGAAAGGTAATTGGAATGAATTGAATTGAGTGTCCAGAGATAAACTCTTAACGTTAATTGATCTTTGACAAGGCTGGCAAAACAATTCAATGGGGAAAAGAATACCCTTTCCACCAGTGGTGATGGAATCACCAGATATCCACATGAAGAAGGCTGAACTTCTTCCTTATATAGGCATACTTTACATATACTGCAGATCGGGTTCCAGACCGGCACAATGAAGTGAGTATCACAATACAGCAAGTCACACAAAGTTTTCAGTTTACCAGTGCATATGAAAGTCATATTTACACTATTGTGACTAAAAAATGTACATAGCTTATTTTAAAAATCCTTGATTGCTGCTCAGGCACAGTGGCTCACACCTGTAATCCAGCACTTTGGGAGGCTGAGGTGGGTGGATTACCTAAGGTCGGGAGTTCAAGACCAGCCTGGCCAACATGGCAAAACCCCTGTCTACAAAAAATACAAAAAGTAACTGGGTGTGGTGGCACACATCTGTAATCTCAGCTACTTGGGAGGCTGAAGCAGGAGAATTGCTAGAACCTGGCCGGCGGATGTTAGAGTGAGCCGAGATCGCGCAACTGCATTCCAGCCAGGACAACAGAGCAAGAATCCGTCTCAAAAACAAATCAAACAAAAAAACAAAAAAAAAATCACTTGACTGCTAAAAACTGCTAATGATTATCCGAACCTTCAGTGAGTCGTAATCTTTTTGCTTGTGGAGGGTCTTGATGGCTGCTGATTGATGACAGTCATGGTTGCTGAAGGTTGGGGTAGCCATGGCAATTTCTTAAACCAACAGTGTTCAATTTATCTGTTTTCTTTTGTTGCCTGTGCCTTGGCAGTCCTATATAGGAATCCATGGCCAAATCTGAGATCATAGTATTTTCTCGTGTTTTATTTGAAGAATTTTATAGAATTAGCGATTCAATGTAGCTCTTTACAGCAAATATATCAATTTTTGTTTTTGATATGTGGGTAAGGATTAAAGACACGTGGATTTATTTCTGAATTCTCAATTCTGTTCCACTTGTCTGTCTTTGATACTACCACACTGTCTTGATTACCAGCTTGCTTTGGAGTTAGTTTTAAAATTGGAAGATGTGAGTCATCCAACTCTGTTGTACCTTTTCAATACTTTTTTTACTCTTTTGGGTCCTTTGCAATTCCATATGAATTTTAACATCAGCGTGATAATTTCTACAAAGCAGCCAGCTCAACTTCTGATAGGGATTGTGTTAAAGCTGTAGATAAGTTTGAGGATTATTGCCATCTTAACAACATTAAGTCTTCCAATCTATGAACAGTGGGATATTTAGATCATATATTTAGATCATCTTTTATTTCTCCCAACAATATTTTATAGTTTTCAAAGTATAGTAAGTTTTGTGCTTCTTTTGTTAAGTTTATTCATACTCTTTTTCACAGTATTTTAAATGGAATTGTTTTCTTTCATTTGCGGATTCTTCATTACACATTATAAAAATGTAATTATTTTTGTGTATTGATTTTATATCCTGCAACCTCACTGAACTTGATTAGTCCCAGTAGTTTTTTAGTTGTTTCCTTATTTTTTTTTCTACATGCAAGATTATGTCTAATAGAGATAATTTTACTTTTTCCTTTCCAATCTGAATGTCTTTTATTGTTTTTCTTGCCCAGTTGCACTGGTTAGAACCTCTAAGACAATGTTGAATAGAAGTGACAATAATAGCCTTGTCTGGTTTCTGATTTTGGCAACAGGAAAAGAGTCTAGTCTTTCACCATTAAGTATGATATTAGATGTGGGATGTTTATACATTGATGACCTTTTATTAGATTGAGGAAGTTCCCTTCTATTTCTAATTTACTGAGTGTTTTTACCCTGAAAAGATACTAGATTTTATCAAATTCTTTTTCTGCATCTATTGAAATGATCATGTGGGTTTTGCCTTTTATTCTGTTGATATGATGTATTACATTAGTTAATTTTTGGATGATAGATATATTTGCATGCCTGGGACAAATCCCAGTTGACCCTGCTTTATAGTTATGTATGTTGCTGGATTCAGTTTGCTAACATTTTGTTAACAATTATGTCCATATTCATCAGCATATTGGTCTTAGTTTTCTTGTGATTTTTTTTTTTTTTTTTTTTTTTTTTTTTTTTTTTTTTTTTTTTTTTTTTTTTTTGGTCTAGACTTGATATCAGGGTGATAGTGCCTTCATAGAAAGTTTGGGAATGTTCGGATTTTTGGAAGAGCTTTTAAAGATTTAATATTATTCTTTAAATGTTTGATAGAATTCAGCAGTAGAGCCACCTGGGCCTGGGCTTTTCTTTGTGGGTAATTTTATGATTATTGATTCAGTCTCTCCCAGCTTAGTCTGTTGACATTGTCTTCTTGAGTCTATTTGGGTAGTTTATCTCTTTCTAAGAATTTGTCTACTTCATCTAAGTTACATAATTGTTGTTGTTGTTGAGACAGTCTTGCTTTGTCACCTAGGCTGGAGTGCAGTGGTGTGATCTTGGCTCATTACAGCCTCCGCCTCCAGGTTCAAGTGATTCTCCTGCCTCAGCCTCCCAAGTAGCTGGGGCTACAGGCGCATACCACCATGCCTGGCTAATTTTTGTATTTTTAGTAGAGACAGGGTTTCACTGTTGGCCAGGCTGGTCTCGAACACTCCTGACCTCAGGTGATCTGCCTCTCTCGTCTCGGCCTCCCAAAGTGCTGGGATTATAGGTGTGAGCCACCATGCCTAGCCTTAAGTTACATAATTATTTTTTAATTTTAATTTTTACTTTTTACAGAGACAGGTCTTGCTGCATTGTCCAGGCTGGTCTCCATCTCCTGGCCTCAGGCAATTCTCCCAGCTAGGCCTTCCAAAGTTCTGGGATTATAGGAGTGAGCCACTGTGTCTGCCCTAAGTTATCTAATTATTGCCATACTGTTGTTTATAGTGTCCTTTATAGTATTTTTTTTTTTTTTTAATCTCTGTAAGGTTAGTAGAATGTCACTTCTTTCATTTCTGATTCTAGTAATTTCTTTTTCTTGGTCAGTCTAACTAAAGGTTTATTTATTAGTTAATCATAAGCCTTTAAATCTGTTAAATCTAACAAACCTTTAGTGTAAACATAATAAATTATGTAATTATGTAACTTAGATGAAATTGACAAATACTTAGAAAGAATTCTTACAAAGGAAAGTTTATTTAGTTGATCTAAATAAACTATTTATTTAGATCTTTTAGCTTCATTGATCTTTTAGTTTATTTAGATCCTTTCATTTTATTGATCTTTTCAGAGAATGAGCTTTTGGTTTTATTGGTTTTTTATGTCATACTGCTACCCTCATACTAATATATATGGATATTTATTTTTAAATTAGATTCTCACAATTGAACTTTTAAAGATTTGTCAAGTATTTGGAAATGTTATCTGAGCATGTTATTTGTTTAATCAGATTCTCACATTCTTAATACTGGAAGTGATGTGAAAGAAAATGTCAAAAGCGATTCAGTGCCGCTGACGAGTGGAAGGTATGATCTGAAGAAACAGTGCAGTGTCACTGAAGCCACTCAGACAAGTCCTTGGCCTTCTCAGTCAGCTAACTTTCCTGAGTGCTCCTCTGACTTTACTAGGGAACAGGTAATGGGAAACCTAATTCAGATTCAGTTTCAGCAATTAAATAATTAAGTATTAAGATACTAATAGTGTAATCATTGTTATTTAAATAAAAAGTACCGAGTGCTTGTTCTTGTGCCCAGGTGCTGTGTGAGGTGCTATGGCTATAGTGTTGAGCAACATAAATAAAAATTTAGTGCCTTCTGCCTTCCTCCAGTGCTGTCTTAGTATTTTTGTGATTTTTCCTCGTAGATTCTTTTTTATTTAAGAAATAATTAATATTCAAGTGTACATACTATATAATTTTACTTGTTTAACAAATTTTTTTCATATTGCTATATTTGTTTAACATTTATTTTTAATGGCTGAGTAATATGGTTTTAGGTGTGCTGTCATTTCTGAAACTTCCTCTAAACATTTATTAACATTCATGTTGCTTCTGAGTTTCGGTTTTGTTTTGTTTTGTTGTTTTTGCCATTATAAAGAAACAGAATGTTCAGCAGAGTTTTAATCTGTATGATAAAACCATAGGATGAGTTAATTCATTTGTTCAGTGAGGATTTACTCAGTGCCAACTCTGAGCTAGGGATATAGAATGGAATAGTATATGACCCCTAACTATTGAAGAACTCAAAGTCTAGTGGAAGAAGAGTGTTCAATTGATAGTCACAATGTACTGTGTGAGATGCTATACTACAGATGATGGAAAGTATAGGAAACTACCTCACTTGGTCTATAAGGCAAGAATTCTTAAGCTAGAACTAGAAGAAGTTTGAGAACTATTTGAAATTAACTGCATATATTTTAATGTATCTGTGTAATGCATATTTTATCATTTCCCCATACTTAGGAATGGCTATGTTTGCTCTAATATATTTGCTCTAATATAGCCATTCCTAGTTATGAGGGAATGGCTCTAAGAGGATAAAATAATTGCTAAGTCTTAAATGGGTGGCAGAGAACTATTGGCCATCTAGATGAAAATGTCTGATGACATGTTCAGAATTTGAATCTGGAGCTCAAGAGAGAGGTTTGTGCTAGGTGAGTCTATTTATGATAGTTGGAGCCATGGAAGTAGATAAGATCATCCAAGAAAGTGACTCATGACAAGAGAAGAAGACCCAGCAATGGAACTAACAGAATGTCAAATTTTAAGACTTTTTAACAAGTAGAAGAAAAGATGAAAAGGGCATACGTAGATTAAAAGGGATAAATATGAAACAGTTGTGGCATAAAAGCCAAAAAAGGAGAGAGGCTGAGAAAGTAGGGGTAGTTCAGCAATGTGTAAAGCCATAGAGAGGTCTGGGAAAATTCATGTGAAACAAAGTCACTATTAGACTTGGAAATTAGGAGTTAGTGTTTCGTATAACTAGGTCGAAGCATGGGAACATATTTTAAGTCTTGATGTATGTTTCCAAATATTGTCTCAAAGCAATTTTCAGCTTAAATGCACCCTCACCAGCATTGGACATTTTTACTATCCCAAGTGTCATGCCTTTGGATACTATGTAAATAGTCTATATTTCCTGAAATGATTAAATTATCTTATCCCTACCCCTACCATTTATCATTTCAGCTCATGGAAGAGAATGAATTTCTTAAACAGGAACTGGCTAAAGCTAAAATGGCTCTTGCAGAGGCTCATTTGGAAAAAGATGCGCTTCTTCATCATATAAAGAAGATGACAGTTGAATAACGGGAGTGGCAGTCAAAACTCAAATTATAGCTCTGGAGTAGGAAGGTTATATTTATAATCTGGATGTTACCAGTTAGGGGAAGACTTTCCTTTTCATGAAAAGACGATAAAACAAAATGGAATGTGATAAAGTGGTGACTATTCCAAAGCCAGTTTAGAAGATATTAGGTACGAGCATTACAATCTTTTGGTTGTTCTGTGTTTAGGGGCTTAACCCTCTTTTAAACTGGTGTGATCTAGGGAAGTCCACACATACTGTAAAATAATTACATGCCTAAGGAAAAGAAGATGTCATTTCCTAATTTTGATATCTCACTGTAGGCATTTTTTTTAAATGAAAAAGGAAAACCTCTTGTGTTCACACAGATTGCTGAATTGATTTCTCAATATTTGTTAATAGTTTACTATTATTTACACAGATTCAAATGCTTTTATGGCTAATGTAAAATGAAAAGAGGCTTACATTTTAAATGTTATTAAAATTATGTACTTAAATCTATAATTAATTACTGTTAAAAGCCCAATCAGATTAATAAATTATATAATTGTTGAGTTTGAAAACTCTGGAAAATCATCACCCTACTGAACTTTTAAATATCTTGAAAATGTGAAAAAAAATCACTTCAAATAATGGGTACATTGTATAAGTGGAAGCTATAATTTTCAACAAAAAGATGGTACAAATGTAAAAATAAAAAGCACAAACTGTACAAGCAAAATACTAGAGTATATGGCCAAGTGATTTAAAAAGCATTACTTGTACATTCCTTTAAACATTTACTGTTAGAAGTAAAAGAGTAATTTATCCTGCTAACTTTAGCAGCATTTGTAAGTATAAAAATTTTGATTAGTACTATTTATATTAATTTCTTTACCTTCATTTTTCCTCTTTAAGAAGTTGTTTTTGGAAAATTATTTTTCGTTGCACATAAGACAATTTTATACCATTCTTATAGTATCTTATTAGGTGGGTGTTTGCACATACTGAATTTATAAAGCTAGTTTTGAATAAAGCTCTATGTGAGAGATATATATACACATACACAGTCTTCTAAATAAGAGTCGTTGGTGAATTTTGAATTCTATTTTGTTAGGAATTAAGGTTGAAATCAACATGAAAGAATCTCAATCATGCATTATAAAATAAAAGTACATAGGTGATAAGAAACAGAGACTTTTAGAGATTTAAAATATATTTCTGATAGAATTAAACTAAGTGGTGTCTATTTTAAAATTCACATTCTTAAATATATCCAAGATAGAAGATGAAATAGCTGGACTACTCTTTCTTTAAGATACTTGAAAATTTTAAACCACATTGTGACACTTTATGGTGCTTTGCGTGTTTGGCATGACATACATAGTGGTCCTTATATCTAAGTGCTTGGGGGGAAAATACATATTTCATTTACATTAAATTTTGGAGTGATTTAGGCTTTATTGAAAACAGTACTGGCCTTTTTTCTTCCCTTCTCCAGGATCCATTTTCATTGACATTATTTAAAATATACAGGCACTGTTTTGGGTACTATGGATAGAGCCAAGAACAAATTGATAATGTTTTACCTCGGGTTATTTAAAATATTATAATAAGTCATGTTATTCTAAAACTATATAATAGCTTTAGATTAAATGTGCAAAGGTCTAATTAAAGATTTAAAATGTATACCTTATGTCCTTAGAAGAGAACATTTTATTTTTAGTTATACATTCAGCAAAAACAGTTTATTATGGAAAAGAAGGGTTGATGGGACATTAACTTCTTCAGAGCTAACATTGTTTCTCAAGATTGACCTATTCTATATAAATTTAAATTTTTCTGTGGTATATTGTACTTGCTTATTGTTATAGAAGCTGAATGCCTTACTTACTACTTTTAAATTTATTTGGTCTTCCCAAGGAAATCATACAAACGGAGATTATGATGATCTGAGCATTCTATGTGCTTATTTTGATTTTTTTTTTAATTTATAAGGAGAACTATTTTTATAGATGTTTACAATTCATTAAACACTCTATTCTGAGAGGGAGGTATTATTCAAATGTTAGAAGTTTCCCTAAGCCTTAGAAAGGACAAGTAACTTGACTGAAATCACAATTAGTAATGTGGTCTTTGGACTTAAAGCCTAGTTATATGCTTTTATTATAGCATAGTCATTAATTCATACATTTTCACTTATCTTTTTTATCTTTTAAAGATGACCGTAGAACTTTAGATTGTGTGTGCACATCTATGTAGGAGGTATATGTTACCCTGTTTGTGTTATTCAAACTGCCTAAAAGACAGAAGGATGATTTTTGTTTAAGTTAACCCCAAACTATTTAGCAGTGTGAGAAATACAGGAAAAACCTGATAATTGACTTACCAGCATTCGTTTTTTTAAAAATTACATAATTTAGATATAAAGTTGTCATGTCCTGGAATTTAAAAAAAAAGAAATCTCTAGCTGAGACATGTTAACGGTTAGGAGATGAAAATGGTAATTGTGCTTTGCTTTTTATTTTTTGTAGTTTTTTTGTTTTCTATATTTTTAAGTAAAAATTATATATTTATGGTGTACAACATGATGTCTTGATACATGTATACATTGTGGAATGGCGAAATCAAGCTGTTTATTGTATTACCTCACATATTTTTTTGTAGCAAGAACACTTAACATTTTGTAACAGTTTTCAAGTATACAACATATTGTCATTAACTGTAGTCACCTGATGTAAGTAGATCTCTTGAACTTTTGTTTACTAACTGCAGTTTTGTGTCCTTTTACAGACATCTCCTGTTTCCCCAACCCCCAGCCTCTGATAACCAGAATTTTACTCTCTGTCCCATGAAGTTAACTTTTTTTGCATTCCATTAAGTGAGATCATGTAGCATTTGGCATTTGTCTTTCTGTGCCTGGCTTATTTCACTTAACACAGTGGTTCCCCATGTAGCTGGGACCACAGGGGTGTGCCACCATACCCAAATTTGTCCATGTTGTCAGAAATGACAGAATTTCCATTTTTTAAATGTTGAGTAGTATTCTCTTGTGCATATTTTCTACATTTGCTTTATCCATCATCCATTGATGCACAGTTAAATTGATTCCGTATCTTTGCTATTGTGAGTAATGCTGCAATGAACATGGGATTGCAGATGTCTTTTCCACATACTGATTTCATTTCTTTTGAACATAAATAGTGGGATTGGTGGATCATATGGTAGTTCTATTTTTTTAATGTTTTGAGGACCCTCCGTACTGTTTTCCATAATGGCTATAATAATTTACATTGCCAATAGCGTACAAAGCTTTTATTTTCTCTGCATCCTCTCCAACCCTCCTCTTTTGTCTTTTTGATAATAGTCATTCTAACAGGTCTGATTACAATAGCTTTGTAGTAGGCTTTCTGTGCTTTGCTTTTTAATTTCATGTATGTGAAAAACATTGGGTATTTTGAATTTTTTTCTTTTCTCACCTTATCCTAGAACTCGAGGCAGGGCACAGTGGCTCATGCATGTAATCTCAGCACTTTGGGAGGCCAAGATAGGCAGATCACTTGAGGTCAGGAGTTCGAGACCAGCCTGGCCAACATGGTGAAACCCCATTTCTACTAAAAATACAAAAATTAGCTGAGTGCGATAGCGCATGCCTGTAATCCGAGCCAATCGGGAGGCTGAGGCAGGAGAATCACTTGAATCTGGGAGGCAGAGGTTGCAGTGAGCTGAGATTGTGCCACTGCACTCCAGCCTGGGTGACCAAGTGAGACTCCGTCTCAAAAAAAAAAACTTGAAAATTCTCCCATATATGCTAGTTGGGGGTGAAGCATTATTTCTAGTTAAGTCATGTAAGAATGACTGTGTATGACCAAAGGCAAATATGTATGGAAAAAATTAAATTTTTTCGTGGGTTTTTATTTAATAGATGCCAGTAGGGGAGTTAGGAGTTATACTTTAACAAGTTTGTGTTAACCTACAGTCTAATCAAGACACCTTCTTATCCCAGTGAATGCCACCACCATTCACCCTAGTTCCCAAACTGGTAACATAGAAATCATCTTAAGACATCTTGCTCTCCTTATCACTTCATCATCAAGTCCTGTCATTTTCACCTTGTAAACATCTCTCAAATTTGTCTACTTCACTTCTCACCACTCCCTAATCTAAGCTACCATCAGCACCTTTTGTCTGTATGACTGCAGTTGTCTCCTAACCAGTCTTCCTGCAGCGACTCTGGCCCTCCCTGTATTCACTCTACTACAGGCAGAATTCTTTTTGTTCAAAGTGCAATTTTAATCAAGAAAACCCACCTACCCCCACTTGTACCTCTAGCTTAAAACACTTCAGTGGCTTTTTATTGTCCTTAACGATGAAAATGAAATATTTTATGTGACCTCATAGGTCAAATATATTGGGGCCACTATCTAGAGTGTATTTCCAAGCATCAAAATAATTGCTGTCTCAGTGGCTGGCGCATCACCTAAAAAACCCTCAACAGGGGTTACCTATTCTTGTTCCCATTTAGCCTCATTATGTACCAGGTTTTACTTACTGACACCTTCATTGTCCTTTAAGTATTTGGAATGAGAATTACAGTGCTTCATTCAGCCTAAGACTTTTGTCATGCTGTTTCTTTGACTTGAAATATCTATCCCTTCCCATTGCGTAATTAATTTCTGTTTGTCTTTCAGATCTTAGCTAGTTCATCACTTCCTCAGGGAAGCATTCCTAATTTCTGTCACAGAGTAAGACCCACTGTTATACATCTCACCTGACCATGTACCTCTACTTAGCATTTAACTTGTGTAATTTTTTATGTATTGCTTTGATTAATGTCAGAACCACTAGATTGTAAACTCTATGAGGACAGGAAATTTTTTTGTGTCATTTTCATTGTTCAGCTTTGTATTTTTTATGCCTCATACAGTGCCTGGCACATAGTAGGTGCTCAGTAACTTTATTGAAAGAATAAAATGAATGGATGAGGTATCAAGGATGTTTTTCAGATATTGAATTCTTCCTTTCAGTTGGATTGAAGGGAGATGGAACACAGAAAAGTAGTTGCTCATAGTTATTAAAAGGGGGCAAACTTCTAGAATCCAAAGGGGATAAAAAGATGGGAGAGTGAAGTGGGAATATTTACCATACTGTGGGCTTCTGGATTTTGAATATGTGAACTTGTAGTTGATTTATCACAAAACAAAATTAGCGTATCACTTCATGGTACTACAATGCCAGAATGTCATCTAGCTTTGATTGTAACATATGATGTGGCTGTTGAGATCTGCCATTATTCTCAGCTAAACAGATGGAAATAAGTCCAAAAGAGTGGTGGCTAAAGTAGTTTCTCTTTGGGAAGTTAACTAATACTCAGAATTAATTTCAGTTATGCCTAGTTCCTTAAGGTACAAACAATCCCCTTTTAGTCTAAACTTTGAAGTGCTATAGAAAGTAAATTTTGAGCTATGTTTCAGTTTTCCTTTTATATATAAAATACCAAAAGTTAGAGTTACACAGTATATAGAAACACTAAAGAAGTAATGTTTTTAAAATGCAATTTTTACTAAATTCTAATACTTGATACTCTTTTTGTTTTTGAGACAGGGGCTTGCTCTGTCACCCAGGCTGGAATGTAGTGGCACAATCATAACTCACTGTAGCTTCCAGCTCCCGACTCAAGCAATCCTTCCCCATTAGCCTTCCGTGTAACTGGGACTGCAGGTGTGTGCCACCACACCCAGCTATTTTTTCTCTTAAGAGATGGGGTCTCCCTCTATTGCCCAGGCTAGTCTTGAACTCCTGCCTCCCAAAATGGTAAGATTTCAGGCATGAAACGCCATGCCCAGCCAATAATTTTTTTTTTTTTTTTTGAGACTTGAGTCTTGTTCTGTCACCCAGGCTGGAGTATAATGGCACGATCTCAGCTCACTGCAACCTTTGCCTTCCAGGTTCAAGCAGTTCTCCTGCCTGAGCCCTCCGAGTAGCTGAAACTACAGGTGCATGCCACCATGCGCAGCTGATTTTTGGATTTTTAGGAGAGGTGGGGTTTCACCATGTTGGCCAGGCTGATTTTGAACTCCTGACCTCAGGTGATCCTCCTGCCTCGGTCTCCCAAAGTGCTGGGATTACAGGCGTGAGCCATCGCTCCCAGCCACTTGATACATTTTTAATTTTGGGTTCTTGAGATGGCCTTTTTTGAGATGTAAAAATGAAAGTAGCATGAAACAAAAAGGAAACCATCATGATTTTTTAATAAACCCATTAGATGTTAGACAATTGTAAATTTTAAAGAAATTCATGCGAATGTTACAATACTGAAATTTAGCTTATATGTTGTCAACAGTATTGTATAATCTTAGCAGGTTTGAGAATTTGAAACCTTTTAGAGAAGCATATTAAGAATTACAAACTCAATATTTTTCCCGCTTTATCTGTATGATCATGTGCAATAAATTTTTGGTCCCAGAAAAAAAAAATTGCTTAATAAAAAGAGTGATCTGAATTTTTTAAAATTCTGAAATCATTTGGAAAATATTAAATAACTTATAAGTTTTTATTTTCAACATGCTGTCATCAATCAAAAAAATTATTTACAAACTATACTATTTGAATGGTAAGTGAAATTTTTTGTATTATTTTAAAATTTATTGTTTAATTTGTTGACTCCATTGACCTGAATTTCTCTTAATTCTTCATTCTATTTTTAATTTTTCATTGTGTTTAGGAATACTTGAGCATTATGAAGGATAGGAAAGTATATAGCAAGTTGATGAACCTTTCTTGCAACCATTCAGCAGAAGCATTTTGATTTGTATGGCAAGAACTCAAATACTAATTCAAAATGTCATCAAGAATGAGAATTTTTTTTGAAGAAAAGTAGACACATGAATAAATGTTTAAGAAAAAGATGATCAGGCACAGTGGTTCATGCCTATAATCCCAGCACTTTGGGAGGCTGAGGCTGGTGGATCACTTGAGGTCAGGAGTTCGTGACCAGCCTGGCCAACATGGTAAAACCTCATCTCTACTAAAAATACAAAAATTAGCCGTGTGTGGTGGTGTGCACCTGTAGTGTCAGCTACTCGGGAGGCTGAGGCAGGAGAATCACTTGAAACCCGGGAGGCGGAGGCTGCAGTGAGCTGAGGTCGTGCCACTGTGATCCAGCCTGGGCGACAGAGTGCAACTCCATTTTGAAAAATATCAGAAATATCTATGCTAGCATGGTGGCTCACACCTGTAATCCCAGCACTTTGGGAAGTTGAGGCAGGTGGCTCATTTGAGGTGAGGAGTTTAAGACTAGCCTAGCCAACATAGTAAAACCCTGTCTCTACTAAAAATACAAAGGCACGTGCCTGTAATCCCAGCTACTTGGGAGACTGAGGCACGAGAATAGCTTGAACCAGGGAGGCAGAGGTTGCAGTGAGCCGAGATCACACCGCTGCACTCTAGCCTGGGTGACAGAGTGAGGCCCTGCCTCAAAAAAAAAAAAAAAAAAAAAGTATTGGCAGGGTGCGGTGGCTCATGCCTATAATCCCAGCAGTTTGGGAGGTTGAGACGGGCGGATCATCTGAGGTCAGGAGTTTGAGATCAGTCTAGCCGACATAGAGAAACCTTGTCTCTACTAAATATACAAAATTAGCCGAGTGTGTTGGTGCATGCCTGTAATTCCAGCTACCCTGGAGGCTGAGGCAGGAGAATCACTTGAACCAGGGAGGCAGAGGTTGTAGCCGTGAACATGCCATTGCACTCTAGCCTGGGCAACAAGAGCGAAACTCCGTCTTAAAAAAATTTTCTGAAAAAGTATCACTGAAGGATATGGGTAAAATAAATGTTTAGGGGTATGATGAAAGTCCATTCTTCACAATATTTAAAATCACTCCATGTCCGGGTGCAGTGTCTCATGCCTGTAATTCCAGCACTCTGGGAGGTGGAAAGATCACTTGAGGTCAGGAGTACAAGACCAACCTGGCCAACATGGTGTTTTTAGTCTCTACTAAAAATATAAAAATTAGCTGGGTGTTGTGGCTAGCACCTGTAATCCCAGCTACGTGGGAAGCTGAGGCAGAAGAATTACTTGAACCCAGGAGGCAGAGGTTGCAGTGAGCCAAGATCACGCCACTGCACTTCAGCCTGGGCAACAGAACAGGATTCCGTCTCAAAAACAGAACAAAAAGCCCCACTCCAACTAAAATAGATACACAGCGTTAATCCGAGCAGGGGATTTTAAAAATAATTATACTGAACAAGTCAGATGTAAGGAAGTATGTTTAACAAAATTCCAATAATTAAGCACTTATGAAAGATCTATAATAAAGAATTCACTTGGCAAGTATCATTTGAATTAAAACCTAAAGTATGTCCGTTGTGGTGGCTCACACCAGAAATTCCAGCACTTTGGGAAGCTGAGACAGAAGGATTGCTTGAGCCCAGGAGTTTGCACTCAGCCTGGGCAGCTTAGAGAGACCTTGTCTCTACTAAAACTTTTAAAAATTAGCTGGGCATGGTGGCAGAGGCCTGCAGTCATAGCTACTCAGGAGGCTGAGGCAAAGGATCACTTGAGCCCAGGAGTTCAAGGCTGCAGTGAGCTATGATTGTGCCACTGAGCTCCAGCCTGGGCAACAGGAAGACTCTGTCTCTGGGAAAAACAAAAAACAAAAAAACACCAAAACCCTAAAGCAGATAAATTGGCACATGCAGAAATTCTTCAATTTAATGTAAAAAAAAAAAAAAAAAACTGGCACATGCAATTCAATTTTTTATTAAATGATATACCCACAAGGGTATATCTATTGGAATCTTATTGTTCCTATTTGACATAAAAGGGGAGTCTGGACTCTCATTACTATTGGAGACCTTTTATCATTATACCAATAATGTTGGGACAATTTAGTGTTTATTTGAATTCAGTATAGCTCCTTTATAATTTATTAGCATAATTGGCATAGCTATGATAGCCATATTTGGTGCTTTTTCCACTAGTTTATTTTTACTCCATTTCTTGCAGTTGAACAAGAGATTTTTCAATCAAAACATTAGAACTATGAAGACAGAAGAGTTTTGAAGAAAGATTTAGAATGAGTAAATTAAAGCAACCTTTTAATATCCTATCGCTATAAATTTCCAGAATTTAAAACGTTCCTGCAGTATAATATCTGAAAACATGCTAAGGCTAAGTATATCTTTATTTTAAATGTTAAGTTTTTCCTAGCACAGATATTTGAGAATTACTATATTCATATATGTAATCCTTTTCTGTACATTCTTTTGGGGGCCCAGTTAATACTTTGCAATTTTTATGTGTAACAATAATTCTACCCTCCTCTTTATTTATTTGTTTATTTATTTGCCTTCAGGAACAATTGAGTTTCTTATTAGTACTTTTTACTGAGTATCCTTCAATTTTGATTTTTTGGGGTAGTTCCGTAAATATGTCCAGAGGCCGTTATAGTGCCACCAGTTTTAGAGACTGAAGCACTGGTGATTTTATACTTACCATCATCCCTCCATATCCATGGGAGGTTTGTTCTAGGGTCTCTTCGGATACCAAAATCCAAGCATCTTCAAGTGAGGGAGTTGGTCCTTTGAATCACCAGGCTTTATATCCTCGTTTGGTTGTGGATATGGAACCCGTGGATATGCAGGGCTGACTGTATTAGTTGAAAAAAAATCATGTATAAGTGGATTTGTGCAGTTCAAACCCATGTTGTTCAAGGGTGAACTGTACTTTTCCTTCCTGCTTGTGCAGTTATTGCGGTACATATCACAAAGTTGAATAAAATTATGGCATCTTAAGGGTTGGACTGTAGTTCAGTCTCACACCAAAGCAAATCCAGATTGCTCACAACAGGGAGTCACCAAATTACAGCTGAAGCTCTTAACAAGAAAACAGACTACCCCATAAACCTTTCTGTTTTAAGTAGTTCTAATTTGACCTTTTTTCTCCTATTAGTGAATTAATGTAGCTCTCTATTACCACACATTGGTCCTAGATTTCTCATTCACATTACAAAAAAGCTATTACATCTCATGCCAAGTCTTTTTTTCTAGGCTTTGCATCCATAATCCTTTATTCCTCAAAGGACATGGTTTCCAAAGCCTTCATCATTATTTGCCAGTTTGCTAAAGTTTAGAAGTGCTCCAGTTTGCTAAAGTTCCTCTTAAAATGTGGTCACTTACATAAGTTAGCATGCTTCTGTCTACAAGTAAAGGAAAAAACAACTAAAAGTGTTACTCTATTCATATAAGAAAACATTTGGCGATGGGGTGGTTCCAGATGCTTACTGATGGCAACAGACTCTAGCTCTTTGTGTCTTTCATCTCTGCCATCCTCAATGCAGGAAATTTTTATCCTCACATTCATGGTTGCAAGCAGCTTCCAGCAAAACCTCTTTAAATACAGGCACATCCAAAGGCAGAAAAAACTTATTTTTCCTCACACGTTTCCTTTTAAGTAAAACTCCTTCCCCATAATGGCTCAGTCGACTTCCCTTTATGTGTCACTGTACTTAAATGCATTGCATTCCTGCCTGAAACATCTGGTTAAGATAAATCACCCTAAAGGCTAGAGTACTGATTCTTCCTTGAGTACATGGCCACAGAGGAGAGATCTGCCTACCAGAGGGTAGGGAAGGGGATAGATTTGAGCAGGGAATTAAGTCTGCCAGTTACCAGAACTGAATAACAGGTTCTGCATAGTGACATTTTGGTCAAAAACAGTCTCATTATAGAAAGGTGGTCCCATAAGATTATAATGGAACTGAAAAATTCCTATTGCATAGTGACATTCTAGCCACCTTAACATCATAGCACAATGCATTACTCATGTGTTTATGGTGATGCTTGTGTAGACCTACTGTGCTGCCAGTGGTATAAAACTATAGTGTGTCCTGCTTGAGTTTCTTTCAAGCATATTTTCCTTTTTTTCCTGTTCTAAAGCCTTTTTAAATAAACTTCCTTTCCTACTCTGGGGAAAAAAAAAGTATAGCACAATTATGTGCGTAATACTTGATAAATAACTACATTAGTGGCTTATGTATTTATTATACTATTGTTATTTTAGAGTGTAGTACTTATTAAACAACTTCTTTTTTTTTGAGACAGGCTCACTCTGTTGCCCCAGACCAGAGTGCAGTTGCCACAATCATGGCTCACTGTAACCTTGACTTCCTGGGTTCAAGTGATTCTCCCACCTCAGCCTCCTAAGTAGCTGGGACTACAGGCATGTGTCACCATGCCCAGCTAATTTTTGTATTTTTTTGAAGAGACAGGGTTTCACCATGTTGCCCAGGCTGTTCTTGAACTCCTGGGCTCAAGCAATCCACCTGCCTCGGCCTCCCAAAGTGCTGCGATTACAGAATTGAGCTACTGTGTCCTGCCTGAACAAAAAATTTAACTGTAAGCAGCCTCAGGCAGGTCCTTCAGGAGGTATTCCTGAAGAAGGCATTGTTGTCATAGGAGATGACAGCTCCATGATACTGCCCCTGAAGACCCTCCAGTAGGACTGGACATAGAGGTGGAAGACAGTGACGCTGATAATTTTGTGTATGCCGAGGCTAGTACATGTGTTTGTGTCTTTGTTTCTAACAAAAATGTTTTAAGAAATTTAAAAAGTAGAAAAAGTATAGAGAAAGGACATAAGGAAAGAAAATATCCTTGCATAGTTGCATGTTTGTGTTCTACACTAAGTGTTATTACAAGAGTCAAAAAGGTATAAAGAGTTAGCTTTATGAAGTAAAAAAGTTACAGTAAGCTAAGCAAAGAAGTTATAGTTAGCCAAGGTTTATTTATTATTGAAGAAAGAAAAATATTTTTTATAAATTTAGTGTAGCCCAAGTGTACAATGTTTATGAAATCTACAGTGGTATGCAGTAATGTCCTAGACCTTCACATTTACTCACCTCTCACTGACTCACTCAGAGCAACTTCCAGTTCTGCAAGATCCATTCATGGTAAGTGCCCAATATGGGCATATACTGTATATTTTTTTAATCTTTTATACTGAATTTTGACTATACCTTTTCCATATTTAGATACACAAATACTTACCATTGTGTTGCAATGACTACAGTATTCGTGGAAGTAACATGCTGTACAGGTTTGTAGCCTAGGAACAATAAGGCTATACCATATAGCCCAGGTGTGTAGTAGGCTACACCATAGGTTTGTGTAAGTACATTCTGTGATGTTCACACAATGAGAAAATCACCTAATGACACATTTCTCAGAATGTATCCTCAATGTTAAGTGACACATGACTATACTTATACTATGCAGTCTAACTGATAAGGAATATAATGGGGTTGTGGCATTCATTTAATAAACAAGTTAAAAAAAAAAAAACTATTATGTAGCAGGCACTGGGCCTGGTATTGGAATACCAGCTACCTATCCCTGCTTACATGGATTCATCTAATTGGAGAGACGGACAAATGAAGTAATTTCAATATGGTATGTTAAATGCCATGATAAAGTAAGTAAGTCCATGTAACCCAGTCTTGGGGAATCAAAGAAGGCTTTCAGAGGAAATGACATCTAAGCTAAAGTCTGACAGTAAGTGTAAATTAACCACTGGTTAGAAAGTTCTAGGCAGATAACAGTTTGGAGACAAGAGTATATATTGAAGAATGGTTCATACAGGAGAACTGCAACTACTGGTCCAGATATTGTTTCTTTTAGGGTAGTCTAAGAGTATGTTTTCTTGTTTTTTAAGCACTTTTTCCTTCCTTATATAATTCGTGCTGATTTGTAACCATCAAGATTTTTTCATTCAAGCACGTTTCTTAATGCGTCAGGTCTCTCTATCCTGTATATTTGCAGGTAATTTTTTTCCCACCTTAATATAAATCTTTCTGTTTACTTCATTGTGTTTAGGTTCAATATGTATTGGGTCTGGAGTCAGCAAATTTTTTTTGGTATAAGGGACCAAATTAAGTATTTTGTGAATCATATGATCTCTGTTGCAGCTACTTAACTCTGCTATCATAGAGTGAAGTCAGCCACAGACAACGTGTAAATGAATGGGCATGGCTATGTTCTATAAACTTTATTAACAAAAATAAGCAGTGAGCCATTATCTGCCAACCTCTGATGTAAATCTAGACTGCCAGTATTATTCCAGTCCCAGGGTAACTTACCCCCAGCACCAGGAAAGTGAATTTCTATCTCTTCTCAGCCCATTTCCATGTAGAGACTAACCCAGGAAAGAAATGATCTATGGATCTGTAATTAATGATTTCATTAACTGTATTGACTTAACCAGAGTTAGCAGGCAAAGCTACACCCCACATACCTAAGCCCACTGGTTGGTTCTTCCTTTATTATTATTTTTTATTTCAATAGGTTTTTGGGGAACAGGTGGTGTTTGGTTACATGGATAAGTTCTTTTGTAGATTTCTGAGATTTTGTTGTACCCATCACCGGAGCAGTGTACACTACATCTAATGTGTCATCTTTTATTCTTCACCCCTTTCCCACCCTTTCCCCCAAAATTCCCAAAGTCCATTCTTATGCCTTTGTGTCCTCATAGCTTAGCTCCCACTTATGAATGAGAACATATAATGTTTGGCTTTTCGTTCCTGAGTTACTGCACTTAGAATAATGGTCTCTAGTTCCATCTAGGTTGCTGCAAATGCCATTTTGTTCCTTTTATGGCTAAGTAGTATTCCACAATATGTACATACCATATTTTCTTTTTCCACTCGTTGGTTGATGGGCATTTAGGCTGATTCCATACTTTTGCAATTACAAATTGTGCTGCTAGAAACATGCATGTGCAAGTATCTTTTTATTTTCTTTTTTGAGATGGAATTTTGCACTTGTTGCCCAGGCTGGAGTGCAATGGTACAATCAAGGCTCACTGCAACCTCCACCTCCCAGGTTCAAGTGATTCTCCTGCCTCACCCTCCCAAGTAGCTGGGATTATAGGCATCTGCCACAATGCCTGGCTAATTTTCTGTATTTTTAGTAGAGATGGGGTTTCACCATGTTGGCCAGGCAGGTCGCGAACTCCTGACATCAGGAGATCCACTCTCCTTGGCCTCCCAAAGTGCTGGGATTACAAATGTGAGCCACTACACCTAGCTGCAAGTATCTTTTTCCATATAATGACATCTTTTCCTCTGGGTAGATGCCAGTAGTGGGATTGCTGGATCAAACAGTAGATTTACTATTAGTTCTTTAACAAATCACACTGTTTTCCATAGTGGTTGTACTAGCTTACATTCCCACCAGCAGTGTAAAAGTGACCCTTCTCACCACATCCTCACCAACATCTATTATTTTTTGATATTTTGATTATGGCCATTCTTGCAGGAGTAAGGTGGTATCACATTGTGATTTTGATTTGCATTTTCCTGATCATTGGCTGGGCGCGATGGCTTACACCTGTAATCCCAGCACTTTGGGAGGCCGAGGCAGGTGGATCATGAGGTCAGGAGATGGAGACCATCCTGGCCAACATGGTGATACCTTGTCTCTACTAAAAAATACAAAAATTATCTGGGCGTGGTGGCACATGCCTGTAATCCCAGTTCCTTGGGAGGCTGAGGCAGGAGAATCCCTTGAACCAGGGAGTCGGAGGTTGCAGTGAGTTGAGATCACACCATTGCATTTCGCGTGGCAACATAGTGAGACTCTATCTCAAAAAAAAGCATTTATCTGACCATTAATGATGTTAAGCATTTCTTCATATGTTTGCTGGCCATTTATATATGTTCTTTTGAGAAATGTCTATTCATGTCCTTTTCCCACTTTTTGATGGGATTGATGGTAGTGCTTTTTCTTGCTGGTTTGTTTGATTTCCTTGTAGAGTCTGAATATGAGTCCTGTGTCGGATGTATAGATTGTGAATGTTTTCTCCCACTCTGGGGTTGTCTGTTTTTTCTGCCTTTTTTTTTTTTTTTTTTTTTTTTTTTTTTTTTTTTTTTTTTTTTTTTTTTTTTTTTTCATTTAATTTTTTTTTTTTTTTTTTTTTTTTGCTGTGCAGAAGATTTTCAGTTAAATGAAGCACCAGCTATTTATCTTTGTTTTTGTTGCATTTGCTTTTGGGTTCTTGGTCATGAAGTCTTTGCCTGAGCCAATGTCTAGAACAGTTTTTCCAATGTTACCATCTAGAATTTTTATGGTTTCAGGTCTTAGATTTAAGTCTTTGATCCATCTTGATTTTTGTATAAGAGCAGAGAGATGAGAATCCAGTTTTATTCTTCTGCACGTGGTTTGCTAATTTTCCCAGCACCATTTGTTGAATAGGGCGTCCTTTCTCCACTTTATGTTTTTGTTTGCCTTGTCGAAGATCAGTTGGCTGTAACTATTTGGCTTTATTTCTGTGTTCTTTATTCTCCTCTATTGATCTGCATGCCTCTTTTTATACCACTACCATACTGTTTTTGTAACTACAGCCTTGTAGTATAGTTTGAAGTTGGGTAATGTGATGCCTCCATATTTGTCCTTTTTTGCTTAGGTTTGCTTTGGCTATGTGGGCTCTGTTTTGCTTCCATGTATTTGGTCTCCTATATTTTGCTCAGCTCTCTAAATTTGTCTTAGCCCCAGGTAAGGTCAAATCCTCTCATGATTTGGACCTAAAGGTCCAAATGAGGATGTGTTTTCAGGGGCGGACATTCCCCCTCTCACACTATGAGCACTTACAGTTTTCCAGCTGTCTCACAGAGCCTGTAGTGGCAAGCCACTTCCTTCAAAGGGTCTGTGGATTCTCTCTGCTTTCCTGGCATGTTTCTATGGTAGCAAAAGGTCATGATGTGGGTCTCTATATGCTGCTCCGTCCATTTGAGAGGGAGCTGCAAGTTAGTCCTGCCTCCTATCCACCATATTTTCAGTAATCTTTATACTTTATATATAATCACCCATTTCTTAGTTACCTCTTTTAATTCCCCCTAGCTTCCCAAGTAGACCTTCTTGGATAGCCATACAGTTTCTTTGATTATTATGTCATTATGATATGATAGAGAGTGATTTGGTGTCCTTGACAATATTATTTTATCCTTTTCCAGCCCTTCTTTGGTGATAACTCTAATACTATTAAGTGTTCTTTCAGGGTATGCATATGATGTCTCTATGATCAAATATCTGTGAAAGGAGATATTCCTTTCTGCTTATAGATCACTGACGGCATTTGTTGTTAAATTGACCTTCTAATATTCACCCTCTGTATATTCTATTTTTATAAATATTTAAATAATTTCTATTTATTTAGTTAGTTATTTTAGAGGCAAGTTTTGTGTCCCCAGGCTGGAGTGCAGTGGTGCAATAACGATTCACTGCAGCTTCAGATGCCTGGGCCCAATCGTTCCTTCTGCCTCAGCCTCTGGGGTGGTGTAGCTGAAACTACAAGCCTGTGCCACCTTGCCCAGCTCTCTGTATTAGTTTTCTATTGATGCCATAATAAATTACTACAACTCTATTATTTCACAGTTCACGTTGGAGGTCTTGGTACTGTGTGGCCCAGCTGGGTCCACTTCTTAGTCACGTAAGGCTGAAATCCAGGTGTCAGCAGGCTACATTCCTTTCTGAGGTCTCTAGGGTGGTTCTGCTTCCAAATTCATTTGGGTTTTAGGCCCAGATTAGTTTCTTGCAGTTTTAGAACAGAGGTTCCATGCCCTAGCTAGCCATGATTCTCAGCTGGGGGGTAGTCAGTCTCAGCTTCCAGAGGCTACCACATTCCTTAGCTCTAAATCCCTGTCCTCCGTTTTCACAGTCAGCAATAGCGAGTCAAGTCCTTTTCACATTTCAAAATTTTCTGATTTCCCCATTCTGTCTCATCTCTTCTGCTGCTACCTGGAGAATGTCCTCTGCTTTTAAGGGTTCCTATAATTAGCCCTTGGGTAATTAGCCCTTAGGATTACTCAGAAGATCCAAGATAATCTTCTACTCATAAAGTCCGCACCCTTAATTGGGTCTGCAAAGTCCCTTTTGCCATGTAATGAACATTCACAAGTTTTGGGGAGGAAGATAAACATCTTTGGGACCATTATTTTGCCTAATACAACCTCCTTGTACTTTTCATTCTATTTTGGGTTCAGGCTGTTTTTTAGTGCAATCACTTGGATTGTCTACTTAGTTCTAAAATAGCTTTTAAATATATTTTATCAGTATTTCTTTGGTTAATGTTACTCATCATTCTTTTATTTGCTAATTATATAAATTGCTTGGCATTTATATTTATGTAATCATAAAATACTTTTTCTCCTTAGTAATATATCATGAACATTTCCCCTTGTGATTATGAGTTCTTTATAAATATAAATTATGGCATAATATTTCACTGAATAGATATACCAACATTTATTATCAGTTGCTCTATTATTCATCATTTGGGATTTTCCCAATGTTTCTTTATTGGAAATAACTCTGTAATGAATATCTTTATGCCAAAAGATTGTCTACATGTTGGAATAATTTTGTAGGATAGATTCCCAAAACTAGATTAACTGCATTCTCAAAAGTAGATACCAAGGACATTAATTTTCTAAGGTAAAAATTGTTGTTCTAAGGGTTGACAGAGTTTATATTCTCTGAAGCACTCTTACAAGTGTTGAGTATCATCATTAATAGCAAAGCAAACAACTTTTTTTTGTAAAATTGATAGATAACTCTATATCTTGCTCTCTTAATTTACTTCTCATAATTACCAGGGAGGATGAAGATTATATTTAGTTAAGTGTGCTATAGTTTACGTACTATTTGTTTTTTCTCTTTGCCAATTTAGGTGTTGGGAACTTGGCATGATGACTCTCAATTGTATGAGTTTGTGAAAGGAAAATAAAAACTCAGGACCTTAATTCACTATACCAAAAGAAAAAAAAAAAAAAAAGCTGAAAACTGAGTCATGCAAGAAGCTGCCTTTTCTTCTGTTCCTAAGCAGACAGCTACAGATAAAAAAGTTAAGTATCTCCACAGGTGGCTACTCTATGTTCACCTTACCTTATGTAAAATGCTAATTTACTGAGCCTGAGATGAATACATAATTTACCATTTCCCTGCCTGCTCCTTTTCTCATGCTACATGTGGATTCAGTAGTGTGACCATACCCTCCCTCCTTTTTCTCCAGCCTGCTTTTCCCCTTTAAATATTGAAGCCCTCAAAATCATCTTTTGAGAGATACACAGATCTGTTTCCTGGGTGCATGTTCTAAACCTTGGCAAAATAAACTTCTAAATTGGTTGAACCTGTCTCATAATTTTTGGTTTATAAGCTCTTTATATTTACAGTGCTGTAGCTACTAACTATATCACATTTACTAAAAATATGACCCAATACACTTCACTTAATACACATTTAATACTTCTAATTTTTTTCTGAAGAAAAAGAGCCCAAGAGATACCTGTATAATAATCTTAGACTTAAGCATTTTTGTTATTTTTTAACTTTCTCATATTTTACTATTATTAAATTATTCCTTATATTTTTAAAATAAAATCGTTTTCTTTCTTTCTTTTTTTTTTGAGATGGAGTCTTGCTCTGTTGCCTAAACTGGAGTGCAGTGGTGCAATCTCAACTCATTGCCACCTCCACCTCCCCAGTTCAAGCGATTTTCTTGCCTCAGCCTACCAAGAGCACCACCATGCCTGGCTGATTTTTATATTTTTAGTAGAGATGGGGGTTCACCACGTTAGCCAGGCTGGTCTTGAATTCCTGATGTCAGGTGATCTGCCTACCTCAGCATCCCAAAGTGCTGGGATTATAGGCATGAGCCACCATGCTCAGCCAGTAAAATTGTTTTCTATTATTTTTTTAAATCTTGTTTTTTCTTTTTTTAATAGAAACGGGGCTTCACCATGTTGGCCTGGATGGTCTGGATCTCCTGACCTCATGATCCGCCTGCCTCAGCCTCCCGAAGTGCTGGGATTACAGGTGTGAGCCACTGCACCCAGCCATAGTTATTGTTTTCAAATATTCTTTCTCCCCTTCTTCCATTACAGAATCTCCCATTATTACCTGGTTGCTTGGGGGAAAAGTGTGTGTGTGTGTGTGTGTGTGTGTGTGTGTGTGTGTGTATATATATGTAACATATATATGTGTTTTATGTATATACAAATATGTTATATGTATGTGGTATATATACCATACATATATGTGTGTATACAAATCAATTTGTATGTTTAAAATATATATGTGTATATATAATGCAATTCCAAGACTCTTGCCACTAAGGGTGGCCATATGACAAACAAAAGAGGTATGTGCTACTTCTGGAAAGTTTCCTTAAAGGGAGAGACACATCTTTACTTATTCTTTCCTCCTTCCAGCTAGAGCAAATATATGGTTTCTCCTGAGTGACAAAAAGAAAATCAGGAGAGTGCGGTGCCTTTAAAACCAAGCAAATAAATTGTTTAAAGAAGGAAGGAATGATTGGTTATGTCAAGTGATATTCAAAGGTCAAAAAGATGAGGAATGAGAATTGACAATTAGATTTAACAATGTGGACATGGTTGATGACCTTGAAAAAAACAGTTTCAGTGGAGTATTGGGGCTAGACCTGTTTGCAGTGGGGCTCAAGAGAGAAAACAAGGTGAGAAATGGGAGAGAATGAGTTCTACATTAAAAGGTAAAGCTAACCACATATTTACAATCCAAAATAAAACACATTTGAAAAGGCCACCATTAATAATTGAACCATGATTTCATTAATTAATGAAGCATAAACTGTCATGCCAAATGAGTAAATGTCATTTTGGGAAGGAAAGGAAAGCGATAGGGCTGTGATTGAAAGTGGGATCAAAAGAATGTTGGTTTGTTTCATTGTTGTGTTTTTCTTTTAATAAGGAAGAAATAGTAGCTATTCCTTCTATACCCAGTTTTTTTAGGATTCTTATTATGAGGATTGTTGGCTGTTATCAAATGCTTTCTCAGCATTTTTGTTATTCTTTAACTTTCTCATCTCCTTTTACTGTTATTCAATTATATATTTAAAGTAAAATTGTTTTCTTTTCTTTTTGGGACAGTCTTGCTCTGTCACCCAGACTGGCGTGCAGTGATGGAATCTGAGCTCACTGCAACCTCTGCCTTTCCATTTCAAGCGATTCTCTTGCCTCAGCCTCCTGAGATTTCAATTGAAGTCATCATATGGTTTTTGTCCTTTATTCTGTTGATATGATATATTACATTAATGGACTTATGTGAATCATCCTTGCATCTCTGGGATAAATCCCACTTAGTCATTATGAGTGATCCTTTTTAATGTGTTGTTGAATTTGGTTTGCTAATATTTTGTTGAGAATTTTTACATCAGTATTAATCAGTAATATTGAACTCTAGTTTTCTTTTTTGATGTGTCTTTGTTTGGTTTTGGTATCAAAGTAATATTGGCCTTGTAGTATGAGTTTGGAAGTATTCCCTCTTCCTCTATTTTTCAGAATAGTTTGAGTAGGATTGGTATTAGTTCTTTAAATGTTTGGTAGAATGCAGCAGTGAAGACATCAGGTCCTGGGCAAAGTCCTGGGAGATTTTTTATTACTGCTTTGACCTTGTTACTTGCTATTGGTCTGTTCAGGTTTGGATTTCTTCATGGTTCAACTTTGATAGGTTGTATGTGCCTAGGGATTTATCTGTTTCTTCTAGATTTTCCAATTTATTGGCACATAGTTGCTTATAGTAGCCCCTTTAAATTTCTGCAGTGTGAGTTGTATTGTCTCCTTTTTCATCTCTGATTTTATGTATTTAGGTTCTCTCTTTTTTTCTTAGTCTGGATAAAGGTTTGTCAATCTTGTCTTTTCTAAAAGCCAACTTTTTGTTTCATTGATCTTTTGTATTATTTTTTTCATTTCAAATTTATTTACTTCTGCTCTGATTTTTATTGTTTCTTTTCTTCTACTAATTTTAGCTTTGGTTTGCTCTTGCTTTTTCAGTTTGTTAAGATGCATCATTATGCTGCTTATTTGAAGTTTTTCTTCTTTTTTGATGTAGGTACTTATAGCTATAAACTCCCCTCTTAGCAGTGCTTTTACTGTTTCTCATAGGTTTTGGTATGTTGTGTTTCCATTATCAGATTTGTCAATAAATTTTTTTAATTTTCATTTTACTTTCTTTATTGATCCACTGGTTATTCAGGAGCATATTGTTTAATTTCCGTGTGTTTGCACAGTTTCCAAAATTCCTTGTTATTGATTTCTAGTTTTATTCTGTTGTTGTCACAGAATATGCTTTATATTGTTTTAATTTTTTTGAATGTTTTAAGACTTCTTTTGTGACCTAACATATGGTCTGTCCTTGAGAATGATCCATGTACTAAGGAAAAAAATGTGTATTCTGCAGCCTTTGGATGAAATGTTCTGTAAATGTCTTTTAGGTCTATATTTGGTCTATAGTGCAGATTAAATTCAATATTTCTCTGTTGACTCTGTTGACTTTTTGTCTAGATCTGTATGTATTAATCCATTTTCACATTGCTAGAAAGAATTACCTGATACTGGATACTTTTTAAAGAAGATTTAATTGCCTTACATGGTAGCGGGGGGGGGGGGGGGAAAGAGGGGGGGGGGGGGGGGGGGGGGGGGGGGGGGGGGAAGAGAGAGAGAGAGAGAGAGAGAGAGAGAGAGAGAGAGAGAGAGGGAGGAAGTGCCAAACTTTAAAATGATCAGCTCTTGTGAGAACTCACTATCATGAGAACAGCAAGGGAGAAATCTGCCCACCATGATCTAATCATCTCCCATCAGGCCTCTCCTTTGACATGTGGGGATTACAATTCAAGATAAGATTTGGGTGGGAACACTAATATGGTTTGACTCTGTGTCCCCACCCAAATTTCTTCTTGAATTGTAATGTCCAGGTGTCCAGGGAGGAACCTGGTGGGAAGTGATTGGATCATAGGGACATTTTCCCATGCTGTTCTTGTGATAAGTGAGGGCGTTCTCACAAGAGCTGATGGTTTTAAAGTGTGGCACTTCCTCATTCTCACAATTCATTCTCTCCTGACACCATGTAAGACATGCGTTGCTTCCCCTTCCCCTTCTGCCATGATTGTAAATTTCCTGAGGTCTTCCCAGCCATGTGAGCCAATTAAACCTATTTTCTTTATAAATTAC
This sequence comes from Cebus imitator, assembly GCF_001604975.1. Taxonomy (NCBI): domain Eukaryota; kingdom Metazoa; phylum Chordata; class Mammalia; order Primates; family Cebidae; genus Cebus; species Cebus imitator. Next base: position 17,667,560 of record NW_016107333.1, on the reverse strand, counting down.
CCAGTCTTGGGTATTTCTTTATAGCAGTGTAAAACTGAACTAATACAGACACAGAGCCAAACTATATAATTCCACCCCTGGTCCCTCTCAAAACTCTTGTCCTTTTCACATTTCAAAACCAATCATGCCTTCTCAACAGTTGCCCAAAGTCTTAACTCATGCCTGCATTAACTCAAAAATCCAAGTCATTAGTCTCATCTAAGACAAGGCAACTCCCTTCTGCTTATCAGCCTGTACATTAACAAACAAATTACTTACTTCCAAAATACAATGGGGGTATTGGCATTAAACAAATGTTCTAATCCCAAATAGGAGAAATTGGCTAAAACAAAGGGGCCATAGGCCCCATGCAAGCTCAACACATGGCTGGGCACTCATTAAATCTTAAAGGTCTAAAATATTCTATTTTGGCTCCATGTCTAACATCAAGGCCACAGTGATACATAAGATTTAATGAGAGCCCAGGGGTATGCTCCCAAGGCCTTGGTCAGCTCCACCCCTGTGGCTCTGCAGGGTACATCCCTTGTGGCTGCTTTCATGGGCTGGCATTGAGTATCTGTGATTTTTCCAGGTGCATGGTACAAGCTGTTGATGGATCTACTATTCTGGGGTCTGGAGGATGGTGGCCCTCTTCTTATAGTTCCACTAGGCAGTGCCCCAGTGGGGACTCTCTGTGAGGGCTCCAGCCTCACATTTCTCCTCTACATTGCCTTAGTAGAAGTTGTCCATGAGGGCTCCACCCTTGCTGCAGACTTCTGCTTGGACATCCAGGCATTTCCATACATCCTCTGAAATCTAGGCAGAGGACCCCGATGCTCAACTCTTGCCTTCTGCACACCTGCAGGCCCAACACCACATGGAAGCCACCAAGGCTTGGGGTTTGCACTCTGAAGCAATGGCCTGAGCTGTTTGTTGGTCCCTTAAGCCACATCTGGAGCTGGAGCAGCTGAGATACAGGGTGCCATGTCCTAAAGCTGCACAGAGTAGTAAGGCCCTGGGCCTGGCCCACAAAACAACTTTTCCCTCCTAGACCTCCAGGCCTGTGATGGAAGGGGCTGCCATGAAGGTCTCTGAAATGTCCTGAAGACATTTTCCCTATTGCCTTGGATATTAACATTTGGTTTCTCATAACTTATGCAGCTGGCTTGAATTTCTCTCCAGAAAATGAGTTTTTCTTTTCTAATACATGATCAGCCTGCAAAATTGCCAAAGTTGTATGCTCTGCCTTTCTTTTCAATATAAGTTTCAATTTCAGACCATCTTTTCACAAATGCATATGGCCAAATACTTTTGTAAAAAGCCAGGTAACATCTTGAATGCTTTGCTGCTTAGAAATTTCTTCTGTCAGATATCCTAAATCATTTCTGTCAAGTTCAAAGTTCCATAGGTCTCTAGAGCAGGGGCAAAATGCCACCAGACTCATTGCTCAAGCATAGCAAGGGTCACTTTTACTCCAGTTCCCAAGAAGTTCCTCATCTCCATCTGAGGCCACCTCAGCTTGGACTTCATTGTCCATACCACTGTCAGCATTTTGGTCAAAACCATTCAACAGGTCTCTAGGAAGTTTCAATCTTTCCCTCATATTCCTGTCTTCTTCTGAGCCCTCCATACTGTTCCAACCTCTGCTCGTTACCTAGAGTCACATTTTCAGGTTATCTTTATAGCAGTACCTCAGTATCCCAGTTCTAATTTCCTATATTGATTCATTTTCAGACTTCCATAAAGGACTACTTGAGACTGAGTAATTTAAAAATAATTGAGATTTTATCAACTCACAGTTCTGCATATCTGGGGAGGCCTCAGGAAACTTACAATCATGGTGGAAGGTGAAGGGGAAGTAAGGCATATTTTACATGGAAGCCAGGAGAGGGAGAGTCAGTGGGGAAGTGCCACACTTTAAAACCATCAGATCTCATGAGAACTCACTGCCATGAGAACAGCAAGGGAGAGAGCCACTCCCATTATCAAATCATCTCCCACCAGGTTCCTTCTCTGACAGTGGGGGTTATAATTTGAGATGAGATTTGGGTGGGGACACAGAGCCAAACCATATCACTGTCCAGTGCTGAAAGTGGGATATTGTATTGAGGTCTATGTCTCTCTTTAGCTCTAATAATATTTACTTTATATATCTGGGTGCTCCAGTGTTGGATGCATATATATTATAATTATTATTATATCTTCTAGCTGAATTGACTCCTTTATCGTTATATAGTGACTCTTTTTGTCTAATTATAGCTTTTGTCTTGAGATCTGTTTTATCTGATGTAAGTATACTACTCCTGCTCTTTTTCAGTTTCATGTTGGTATGCAATATTTTTTCTATCCTTTTATTTTCAGTGTGTCTGAAAATTTATGTGTCTTTATAGGTCAAGTATGTTTCTTGTAAGCAACAGATCATTGGGTCTTGTTTTGTTTTAGTTTTTGTTGTTTTGAGATGGAGTCTCACTCTGACGCCCAGGCTAAAGTGCAGTGGCATGATCTTGGCTCACTGCAACTTCCACCTCCTGGGTTCAAGCAATTCTCCTGCCTTAGCCTCCTGAGTAGCTGGGATTATAGATGCCCACCACCACACTTGGCTAATTTTTGTATTTTTAGTATAGAGGGGGGTTTCAGCATGTGGGTCAGGCTAGTTTTGAACTCCAGATGTCAAGTGACCTGCCTACCTTGGCCTCCCAAAGTGCTGGGACTACAGATGTGAACCACCATGCCTGGCCTGGATCTTGTTTTTTAAAAATTCATTCAGTTATTCTCTTTTTATTGGAGAGTTTAGTCCATTTACCTTCAATATTTTTCTTGATAAGTAAGGTCTTACTCCTGCCATTTTGTTATTTGTTTTCTGCTTGTTTATGTGATCCACCCTCCTCAGCCTCCCAAAGTGCCAGAAGTTTTCTAAAACCAGCAGTCTTCATTTCCTCACATTCTTATTCATTATTTTCAATTTCATTCTGATGCACTGAGATTATGCCAATCACCACCATACAACTGAAACGACTTCTGTCATCATCAACCTCCCTGTTGCCAAATCTAATGAAAATGTGCATATTATCACCTTATTAGACTATTTAGTTTTTGACACAACTGTTTATTCTTTTCTTGCTCTTGGCTTCCATGACTGTAAAACTCTGTTGGTTTTCCTCTTAATTTGTTGCCTGTTTCCTTTCAGTCTCCTTTATTTTCTTTTTCTCTAACCTTTAAGCGCTGAGATTTACTTTCTTTTTCTTTCCTTTGTTAATAGCCATTTCCCTATGGCCTTAAGTATTGTACATATGCCAAAACTTCCAAAAATATGTCTCCAGATCAGACCTATTCTGTACTCTGTCTTTACTTGGAAGTCTCACAGGCATCTGATACTTAAAAAGTTCAAATTAGAGTTCTTGGTCCCCTTCTCCCATCTCGTTTCTCGAGCTGCAGCCTGTTAATTTTTTGTTCCTTACCTTTTTAGTAAGTGGCACTACCATCCACACAGCCAAAAGCTTGGCTCCTTGATTCTACCATTTCCCTCAACTCATCCTCATACAGCTGCAATCCTTCAGCTTGTCTTATTGCATCTCTCTACATGTATTTACAATTTATCAATATCTCTTCATTTTCACACTCCTTCCTAGTATAAATAATATAATTTGTCACCTTCAGTAGCATCCTAACTTCTACCCTTGCCTTGCTCTCATCTGCCTTTTTAAAGGGAAATCAAATTTCTACATCCACCAGAAGACAGTGGTACTCTTTCTTGGCTTAATGCAGCCATGGCTTGTGGTCCCAAGAAGCATTTAAAGCAAGTAGCAGCATCAAAGCATTGGATGCTGTATAAACTGACCAGTACGTTTGCCCCTTGTCCATCCACGGTCCCAAGTTGAGAGAGTGTCTCCCCCTTATAATCTTCCTGAGGAACAGACTTAAGTATGCCCTAACAGGAGATGAAGCAAAGAAGATTTACATGCAATGGTTCATTAAGATCGATGGCAAGGTCCGAAGTGATATAACCTACCCTGCTGGATTCATGGATGTCATCAGCATTGACAAGATGGGAGAGAATTTCTGTCTGATCTATGACACTAAGAGTTGCTTTGCTGTACAGCATATTACACCTGAGAAGGCCAAGTACAAGTTGTGTAAAGTGAGAAAAATCTTTGTGGGCACAAAAGGAATCCCTCATTTGATGACTCATGATGCTTGCACTATCTGCTACCCTGATCCCCTCATCAAGGTGAATGATACCATTCAGATTGATTTGGAGACTGGCAAGATTACTGATTTCATCAAGTTCGACACTGGTAACCTGTGTATGGTTACTGGAGGTGCTAATCTGGGAAGAATTGGTGTGATCATCAACAGAGAGAGTTACCTTGGATCTTTTGACATGGTTTATGTGAAAGATGCCGATGGCAACAGCTTTGCTACTTGACTTTCCAACATTTTTATTATTGGCAAGGGCAACAAACCATGGATTTCTCTTCCCCTAAGAAAGGGTATCTGCCTCACCATTGCTGAAGAGAGAGACAAAAGACTAGTGGCCAAACAGAGCAGTGGGTGAAATGGTCCCTGGGTGACAATGTTAGATCATTGTACATAATTAAAAATAATATGGCATGATTAAAAAAAAAAGAAACCAATATGATCTTATCAAAATAGAATGAGATATGTTACTCTTATACTTAAAACACTAGTAATGTTCAATATGCCTAAAATTCCAAATCCCTAACTGCCACACAAGGCTCAGTATGATCTAACTCCTTCCTAATCTATGTTATGCTTATTTCCACTCTAGCCCTAAGGAAATGCTCACGCCATTTCTTCTGTCTGGTGTGCTCTTCTCTCAACTCTTTACCTGTTTAAATAGTTTTTAGTTTTCAGATCCTAGCTTAAATGTAATTTATTTAGTTTTTAATGTAATTTGCAGGTGTACTTCAAAACAAAACAATCAGATTTAACATTGTGTTATTGGATTCATTGATCACTATCAGTTATTTCATAACACAACTTCTTTTTGAGTTGTCTTATTCTTCTCTCAGTTATCTATAATATTTTTAAGAAAAATTTTCAAGAAAGGTATATGGGTGGTATAGTTTCTAAGTATGTTTATTTCTGAGGATATGCCCTCATAAAAAAATGATAGTTTTGCTGGATTTTTAAATTTTCAAGTTACAATATGTTCTTCCTCTCATAGAAGTACAGTCAATTGCCTACCCAGCAGCCATTTCTCCTTCTTTCCTTTTAAGAAAACTCTGATTTTGTTTGGACAGTCCACACTTCTCTACCCAGACATGTACTTTAAATCAATTGCTTTCCCCTTAATAGTGATTGGCTTTGGAATGGGCATGTGACACAACTCTAGCCAGTGAGATCTTTTTTCTTATTCTGCTCAATATTGTCATGTATGTTTGTAATGCCTGGAACTGTAGGACCAATTCATGAACAAGAGGATGAGTAACTCAGGATAAGCTAATCTCCTGAGCCTGGCAAAGCGGAAAAATGGAAGAAACCTAGGGCTAAGCCACTGAATTAACCAATCTCAGATCCAACTTAGAAATTCTTCTGTGAAATAATAAATCTGCCTTATTGTTTATACTAGTTATAGTTTTCTATTTCTTAGGGCTAAGAATCTTCCAATGCACACCTTTTATATATTTTATGTTTTATAGTTTTAAAATACGCTTTGTTGCTTCTTTAGTGAAATACGAGACGAGCATGGTTCTTGTTTCCTTACATGTAGTCTGTTTTTGTTGACTGATTGCTAGCAATATTTTAAAAACCAAAAGTTTTCTTCAATTATTTCTTTTTTTTTTTTTTTTTTTTGAGACGGAGTTTTGCTTTTGTTTCCCAGGCTGGAGTGCAATGGCGCGATCTCGGCTCACCGCAACCTCCGCCTCCCGGGTTCAGGCAATTCTCCTGCCTCAGCCTCCTGAGTAGCTGGGATTACAGGCATGCATCACCATGCCCAGCTAATTTTTTGTATTTTTAGTAGAGACAGGGTTTCACCATGTTGACCAGGATGGTCTCGATCTCTTGACCTCGTGATCCACCCACCTTGGCCTCCCAAAGTGCTGGGATTACAGGCTTGAGCCACCGCGCCCGGCCCCAAGTATTTCTATAATTCTTTCTTCTGCTGCCAATTTTACTTCTTCTTATATTGCTTTAAATTTAAACACTATTAAATAAATTATCAGGGCTGCCTAGTAATCCCTCTATATTCATTCTTGCAGTCTTTGAGTCAACTGCTTCATGTTTTCTCCTCCTGCTGGAAACCTTCAATACTCTTTCTTCCCTCATCTCATTCAAGCTGATGACTTTACTTATTACTTCACTGTTGATACAGTTTGGATGTGTGTCCCTGTCCAAATGTCATGCTGAAATGTAATCCCCAAAGTGGGAGGCGGGGCCTGGTAGGAGATGATTGGAGTATGGGGATGGTTTTCTCATGAATGGTTTAGCACCATCCACTTGGTGCTGTTCTCATAATAGTGCATGAGTTTTTGTGAGATCTGATTGTTTAAAAGTATGTAGCACACCATCCCACCCCTTGCTCCTGCTTTCACCATATGACATGCCTGCACCCTGTTCACCTTCTGTCTTGATTATAAGCTTCCTGAAACCTCCTTAGAAGCAGATACTGCTGTGGTTCCTGTACAGCCTGTGGAACCAGGAACCAATTAAACCTCTTTTCTTTATAAATTACCCAATCTCGAGTATTTCTTTATAGCAATGCAACAATGGCCTAATGCAACTGTGAAGATAAAAGTAAACAAAAGAGAATTTCTACATTTTCCTATTCTGTGTCAGACATGAAGATGTGCCCACTCAGCTCTTCCTTCAATAAAAGGTTAGTTGTCCATTTGCAAAGAGTGTGCTTAGCTGCTAGTTTCCAGCAGTTAATCCCTTCAGGGTTCCCTTCTGCTTTTAAACTGATGCCATAGGCTTCTCTGGTGACCTTCAGCCAACAACTGAGCAAGGCAATGTGCAAAGATGTGTTCATTTCCACCCAAGGTGGAACTCCTCTAATGGGCAGTCTTGACTTTGGAGCTGAGCTGGCAGAGACTGTTAGGACAGCTTCATAGAAGTCTCCATTGTTGTCTGATGGCTCCAGCTGACTCTCGTGTTTTCCGTTTACAGGAGTCATTCCCCAATAGGTATTTTAGGCTCCTCACTCTGTCTTAGTATGTGCTTTCTGGGAAACCTAACCTGCAACACCTCCTAAATCTATTGGTCTAACAATATTGGGGCCTATATACATTGCCTTGCATAGGTGAGTTGTGTAGGCTGCATCTCACACCAGATAATTCCATTTGTGATGCCTCTAAATCATTTAAGGATATTTCTCCTGAAATTGTTTCCTCTCTTCTACGTCATCAATTTTTCCCTTTCTGTGGAATTATTTTTTCCAGCATACAAACGTGTTGTAAAATGTATCATCTCCCCCCTCCAAAAAAAAACCCAAAATTTCCTTTAACTTATATTCCCCTTCAGCTTCTGCAACATTTTTCTAGTCCTTTCTGTACAAGAACCCTTCAAAGTACTGTTTGTCTCTCTTTATCACTTCTCATTATATCTTGAACTAACTCCATTTAGGCTTTTGTCTAACTCCAATTAGGGACAAAATATGCTCTTGTCCAGTCCCCACTTTGCTTCAGTTCTCAGTCCTCATCTTACCTGACTACTCAGCAGCATTTGATGTAGTCAGTCATTTCCTCCTTTTGAAATATTTGCTTCATTTAGCTTTCAAGATCTACTTTATCCCACGTCTCTTTCTTCTCACCTCACTGGCTGTACTTCCTCATTCTCGCTCTCTTATTTTTTTTTCAGACAGAGTCTCACTCTGTTGCCCAGGCTGGAGTGTTGTGGCACCATCTTGGCTTACTGCAATCTCTCTACCTCCAGGGTTCAAGCGATTCTGTTGCCTCAGCCTCCCCAGAGGGACTACAGACACTGGCACCACGCCCGGCTAATGTTTATATTTTTAGTAGAGATGGTATTTCGCCATGTTGGCCAGGCTGGTCTAAAACTCCTGACCTCAGGTGATTTGCCCATCTTGGCCACCCAAAATGCGGCTTCCTCATTCTCTTTTAATGAATGAATTCCTGGCTGTTCCAGGACTCAATCCTAGAACTTATCTTCTCTGTCCATATTCGCTTTCATGGTGATCTTTCTGATGTCATGGATTTAAATGCCACAAATGTTTTGACTGTTACCAAATTTCCAGCCCTGACTTCCCTGGACTCTAAACTCTCATATTTAACCTCCAGTTGGGTATTTTGTAGTTTGTACTTCGTGTCACCAGCTCTGCCACATACAGAGAAGGAGCTTCTCAATTTTCATCTCGACTTTGAGATGAACCAATTTTCATCTCAATTTTGACAACTTGAGATGAGTCCATATCATCTAGATTTTCTTTTCTTTTTTAAAATATATTTTGAGACAGTGTCTTGCTCTGTCCAGGCTGGAGTGCAATGGCATGATCTTGGCTCACTGCAACCTCCACCTTCTGGGTTCAAGTGATTCTCCTGCCTCAGCCTCCCAAGTAGTTGGGATTACAGGTGCCCACCACCATGGCCAGATGATTTTTGTATTTTTAGTAGACATGGAGGTTTCACCATGTGGGTCAGGCTGGTTTCAAACTTCTGACCTCAAGTGATCTGCTCACCTTGGCCTCCCAAAGTGCTGGGATTTCAGGTGTGAGCCACTGTGCTCAGCCAAGATTTTTTTTCCTTTTTTTTTTTTTTGAGACAGGGTCTCACTCTGTCACCCAGGCTGAAGTGCAGTGGTGCAATCTCCTGGGTTCAAGCAGTTCTCTATCTCTGCCTCCTTAGTAGCTGGCTACAGTCACATGCCACCATGCTTGGCTGATTTTTTTTGTTTTTTGTATTTTCAGTAGAGATGGGATTTCACCATGTTGGCCAGGCTGGTCTGGAACTCTTGGGCTCAAGTGATCTGCCTGCCTCAGCCTCCCAAAGTGCAGGGATTACAGGCATGAGCCACCATATCTGGGCAAAGATTGTCTATTTTTAAATGTAGAATTATGCACGATATTTAAAAAATAATTTTGTGTAGTTTTCTCTGTTTTTGACTTCATTTCCCTTCTTTGTTATAGAATTTGCCAGAGACAGATTTGAAGTTGATTTGTTTTTTTAAAAAAGATATTTACTGGATACTTACAATAATTCAGCATCTATGTTAGCCATTTTCAGGTATGTAATTTAAGTAATTTAGTTTGATGAAGAAACAATTTTATCTTCTACTGATGACTTGAAAAGATGTTGATAAACTATATGCTTCATCTGTTCTATAATTTTGCCAGCTTTCAATATCATGCTTATTAGCATTTAGTTTCTGGAACTCATTTTTTATGTTTTGAAAATGGAAACATCTGTGCGTTTTCAGTCTTCTGGCAACTTTGTGTTCTCCATTTCTCAAAATTACTGATGATAGTTCTATGGTGTATTAGTTCGTTTTCTGTTGCTTATAACAGAATACATGAAACTGGGTAATTTGTAGAGAAAAGGAATATATTTTTTATGGTTATGGAGGCTAAGTTCAAGGTCAAGGGGATGCATCTGGTGATGCATCCAAGAAGTCCCTTCTTGCTGGTGGGGACTCTGCAGAGTCCTGAGATGGTGCAGGCAATCACATGGCGAGGGGCTGAGTGTGCTAGCTAAGGTCTCTCTTCTTGTTTGTATAAAGCCACCAGTTTCTCTCCCATGATAACCCATTAATTCATTAATCCATGAATGGAATAATCCATTTATTTGGGTAGAGCCCTCATGATCCAATCACCTGTTATAGGACCCACTTCTCAATCAGTTGGGGATTCCATATGAGTTTTGGAGAAGACATTCAAACCATGCATATAGTTACATCATAGTATTATGTTTTATACCCAAGAATGTAATTCACTGGTGGCTGAAAGACCTGAACCAGTTTAAAGGAACTAGGTGTGTTCTTGCTATGCTTTCATTGTCTCACAATAATGTTTATGTACCTCTTAAATTTGAAAATTACTCTTCTTGATGAATATAATCAATGCGGCAGTTACTAGCAGTGATTTATTCCCTTAAACAACAGGATTTTCTTTTCTAGTTTTTATAGATTCAGCAAAATATGCAAAATGATTTAATTACCATTTTGTTTTAAACTGTTTAGTAAGAATACATTTTAAAGAACCATTAATTGTCCTTGTTTGCCAATTATCATATTTAAATTGTGATAAATTGTAAGTTTCAGTGGAAAGCATTGAACACAAATATTCTTCACTAAATATTTCCCTGTTCCAAAGAATTAAAAGTGAAAGGATTCATAAAGATAGACATATAGATCAATGAAACAGAATTGAGAATCCAGAAATAAATTCACACTTATGTGGTCAATTGATTTTCGGTAAAGGGGCCAGAGAAATTAAATGGGAAAAGAATATAGTCTTTTCCAGAAATAGGGTTGAAATAACTGGATAGCCACATGGAAAAGAAATAAACTTTGAATCTTTCTTCACATTATACACCAAAATTAATTCAAAACAGATCATTGTCCTAAATGTAAGGGTAAAAAAATGTATATTCTAGAAAAAGGCATAGGATAAAAACTTTTGTGAACTTGGGATAAGATACAAAAAGCATGAGCCATAAATGAAATAATTAATAAATGGACTTCAGAAAAATTAAAATATTTTGCTTGTTTAAATCACTAAGAAAATGAAAAGGCAAGCTCTAGCTTGGGAGAAAATAGGGGCAAAGTATTTAACTGACAAAGCGCTTGTGTCCAGATCTAATTAATAATTTTGTCTGGGCACAGTGGCTCACACCTGTAATCCCAGCACTTTGGGAGGCTGAGGCAGGCAGATCATGAGGTCAAGAGATCGAGACCATTCTGGCCAACATGGTGAAACACCGTCTCTATTAAAAATACAAAAATTAGCTGGGCGTGGTGGTGTGTGCTTGTAGTCCCAGCTACTCGGGAGACTGAGGCAAGAGAATCACTTGAAGCCCAGGGGGGGTTGCAGTGAGCTGAGATCGTACCATTGCACTCCAGCCTAGGCAACAAGAGTGAAACTCTGTGTCAAAAAAAAAAAAAGTATTACTTGGCAATAAATCATCTCTTTGTTCCTATTTGTTCCTATAACACGACTCTTCTGTTAACTCTTTATCCCAAAGCATTAGTGCTATGAACTGAATTGTGTTTCCCTCAAAATCCATATGTTGAAGCCCTAACCCCCAGAGGACTATAAGTAAGTAATGAAGGTGAGATGAGGTCATAAGGGTGGGGCCCTAATTCAATGGGATTAATGTCTTTATAAGAAGAGACACTAGACAGCTTGCTGTTTTGTTCTCTCTCCCCACATAGACTCAGAGGAAAGGCAATGAGCAGACAGGGAGAAGGCAGCTGTCTGCAAGCCAGAAATAGAGCCCTCACCAGAAACTGAATTTGTTGGCACCTGGATATTAGACCTCCAGCCTCCAGAACAGTGAGAAAATACATTTCTATTGTTTAAACCACCCAGGTTATGTTATTTTGTTATTGCAGTCTGAGCTGACTAATACACTTAGTAAATAGAGATGAATTTACTAAACTATAAATTTAAGCTTTCAGAATGTTGCCTTGGTTATAATTTGGCTTAATCAGCTTTCTACCTGTAAACTACTACTTAGTTGAAAACTATGCTAGTTAATAGTTCAAATTTTCTAGTCCCAATGAGAGTATATGGTGAAAGCAGGTGATTTTTACCACTAATATTTACTGTAACATCACTAATATTTACTCTAAATTAATATCTATGAGTTTAATTGAAAGCACAGCAGTATTCCAAAAAATTTATCTGAAGAATATATAATTTCCATAATATAAATCCAAGTTTTGAAATAATCTTAAGGGATTAATATGAATCTAAGGTCATCAATTCAGTTATGTAAAGCAGGTAACTATTTTTTGTCTTTCTATCACTCAGCTTAATTTCTATTTTGAGATTTTATTTTTCTGTCAGGAAAGTAGAAATCCATTCCACTCCATTTAGAGCTTAAGAACCCTCTCTATACTTCACAGACATGCACGTAGCTCTCCATTTTTGTGGCTACAAAAAAAGTTCTGGGAGACTTACACAGAAGAACCATCTGACCCCTGATGTTTCCTGTTCCTAGTGGCATCTGTGAAATACGTGTCACCCCTTCTGGTCCTTGAGTCTTGATTGTCTGTTTGTGATGCTGCTTCCATTTCAATGCCCATTCTTTGTCCAATGCTCAGGAGCAAGAGAGTCATTCTGTTGCATCCACTTCACTTGATAGATGAGGAGAGGCAGGTAAATATTATGAAGAGGCTAAGACTCTATTTGCCTAGCTTTACACAAATGATAACAATTATTTCTTCTGGATGATCTTGCTTTTTAAAATATGGATCCTGCCTCATCAATTTAATGCTCAACATCAGCATTAAAAATAATATAGAATAGAAATATCAGAATGCATCACCTATAGAAAGAGTAAATATTGTTTTCTGGCTTCCTGAAATTTTGTTATATACATGGAGACACACAGGGACTGGGCATCTATTCCATTGTAATGTAAAATGTATTTCTTAACTGTAGATCATAGTTACAAAAGTTAGAAAGCCATTACTCTATACATTGTATATAGAACTCCCAAAAAAGACCACTTAAGTGTCGATCAAGCAAAACTGAATTTATTGAACAATGAGCTTTCTGCAAAGTTGCTGAAAGGTTGCAGTGAACTTGTCACTCAGGCTGGAGTGCAGTGACGTGATTACAGCTCACTGCACCTCAAACTTCTGGGCTCAAGTGATTCTCCTGAGTTGCTGGGATTATAGACTATTATTTAACTAATTATTAATGAGGGAACAAGGCAGATGTTGAATGGCTCAAAGGAGAATTTAAAGAATGGACACAACAGATTGGAAATATTGAAATGAATGTGTAAATGGAGACAAACTGGGCTTTTTCTATAATGAAGGAGGAAAGCCAATTGAATGTTCACGGAACCATTTATCGGCATGAATATAGACAATAATTATTTTGCATTGCTATTAATTATGTACCATTTAAAGAGTTGTATAGTAGTTAAAAGGCAATGGAAGGCACACAACCTCCTTCCAATCAGAGTTATATAGCCCAGAAGGGTCTGTTCTAAACAATGCATGCTTTTCCTTTAAAGCACATTTGTTTTCCCCCTACAGTCCTAAGAAGGGGTTCTTTTCCTAGATAAGCAAATTATTTGTTCAGATAAATTTATTTTAAGGAATCTCCTGAAGGGTGTAGTGAAATAATGTACTGGTTTATAGAATTGTCTTCCTGGGAAAAAAATCTAGAGTAACAGAAAAGTCATGTGAACTCTGAGTTCTCAGTACTAATAGTTAAGCTGTGTGGGTGAAGATGGTCTCAATCTCATACATTTGCTTTCCTGCCTTTTTTTTTTTTTTTTTTTTTTTTTTTTTTTTTTTTTTTTTTTTTTTTTTTTTTTT
>NW_016107333.1:17605650-17653453 GCF_001604975.1 Cebus imitator | reverse complement strand
TCTTTCTTTCTTTCTTTCTTTCTTTCTTTCTTTCTTTCTTTCTTTCTTTCTTCTTTCTTTCTCTTTCTTTTTCTTTCTTCTTTCTTTCTTTCTCTCTCTCCCTCTCTCTTTCTTTCTTTCCTTCTTTCCTTCTTTCTCTTTTCTCTCTTTCTTTCACAGGGTCTCACTCTGTCACCCATGCTGGAGTGCAGTGGCAGGATCATGGGTCACTGTAGCCTTGACCTCCTGACCTCAAGCAATCCTTCCACCTCAGCCTCCCAGTAGCTGGGACTACAGATATGTGCCACTGTGCCTGGCTAGTTTTTGTGTTTTTTCTGTAGAGACAGGGTTTCATTATGTTGCCCAGGCTGGTCTCAAGCTCCTAGGCTCAAATCCACCTGCCATAGCCTCACAAAGTGCTGGGATTACAGGCATGAGCCACCATGCCTGGCCTCGGTATTTTCTTTCCTTATCCTTCCTCATCCGCAGGATTCACTGGAATTTTCTCTAAGCTTCCTCCTGAATTATAGCTATTAGAACATAATCCCATTTTGTTTTCTTTTTTTCTGGACTATAAATGTTTACAAATGTCTTTCTTATCAAGCTGGGTTGCAATGATCTACTTTGTGTGTAAGTTCCTTAACTAAAACAATGTTATCCAACCAGGAAACAAATAAGTAAAATACTTGTTTCAGGTTGCAAGTTCTATAAATGACTTAATTCTTTGTCCATGTTCATTCAGAATCTTACCTCATACTTATTTGGGTCAAGTGATACTTGTGTTTGTTCATTAATAAATGTGATGTTGTTTATTAAATTGACATTTTATAGCTACTGATTATCATCATAAAACTGGGCTAATTCCCCACCCCCATACTACTTTTTTTTTTGAGACTGGCTGTTGCTCTGTTGCCCAAGCTGGAGTACAGTGGCATGATAATGGCTCACTATAGCCTTGACCTCCTGGGTGCAAGGCATCCTCCTGCCTCAACCTCCCAAATTACTGGCATTACAAGTGTGAGCTACCATGCCTGGCCTGATAATTTTTTAAAAAGGTGATTCAGTGACTGAGACTATTAGTGATATGATTTAGATCTGTGTCCCTATCCAAATCTCATGTTGAATTGTAACCCCCAATGTTGGAGATGGGGCCCGGTGGGAGCTGATTTGATCTTGGGAACAGTGTTTCATGAATAGCTTAGTTCTAGCCCCTTGGTGCTGTCCTCATTGATAGTGAATGAGCTCTTGTGAGATCTGGTTGTTTAAAAGTATGTGGCACCTTCACTCTTTTTCTCTTGCTCCTGCTCTGGCCATGTGACATGCCTGCTTTGGCTTCACCATCTGCCATGATTGTAAGTTTTGAGAGGCCTCCCCAGAAGGAGATGCTGCTATACTTTCTGTGCAGCCTGCAGAACCATGAACCAATTAAACTTCTTTTCATATAAATTACCCAGTCTCAGGTATATAGCAATGCAGGAATGACCTAATGCAATTGGGAAGGCCTTTGTCTTTTCTATTTCCTGCCTATATTTGTTACTTGCCAAAATACTGAAAGTTTAACTTATTTTTGTTTATATTAATAATCCATATACTAATGTAGTATTTATTAACATAATGTATTTATTAACACTCCCACAGTATTTTGCTGATTTTATAGTTTTACTATATGCATAGGAAAACACATACATACACATTTGCACACATTTTGGATTTCTGAGTCAAGCAATCAAACTTAAAAAGTTTG
This sequence comes from Cebus imitator, assembly GCF_001604975.1. Lineage (NCBI taxonomy): Eukaryota > Metazoa > Chordata > Mammalia > Primates > Cebidae > Cebus > Cebus imitator. Next base: position 17,651,730 of record NW_016107333.1, on the reverse strand, counting down.
ACTCTAAGCCAGGCATGGTGGCTCTCACCTGTAATCCTAGTGCTTTGGGAGGCTGAGGTGGTAGATGATCACTTGAGGCCAGGAGTTTGAGACCAGCCTGGCCAACATGGCAAAACCCCATCTCTACTAAAAATACAAAAAATAATTAGCTGGGCATGGTAGTGCACACCTGTAATCCCAGCTACTCAGAAGACTGAGGCACAAGAATTTCTTGAACCCAGGAGGCAGAGGTTGCAGTGAGCCAAGATTGTGCCACTGTACTCCAGCCTGGGTGACAGAGCAAGCCACTATCTCAAAATAAATAAATATAAATAAATAAATAAAATTTGACTCTAGTTTAGAATAAAAACTTGAATACATCAACTCTGTTACTAGAATGTTTGAAATACTCATAATTCCCAAAAAGAAAATTTGTATGAGCCTAGTGAACAATATGATCTCATAGCTATTTCTCCTTGATTACTGGTGGATCTCAAAAGCAGGAAAAGAAGTAACTGAAGCTTTTGGAATTTATTACAAGATCGTAGTAGTGTATGCCTGTGGAAAGTACAAATTTCTTATTTAGTTTACCTTCAACACCAAATTTCCTATGTTTCAGGAGTAGAGATATGAAAAATATTAGAAACAATGGATACTTCAAAAATTACATATTTGTTTAGTTTTTTTGAGACAGAGCCTCAGTCTGTCACTCTGGCTGGAGTGCTTTGGTGCGATCTTGGCTCACTATACCTCTGCCTCCTGGGTTCAAGCAATTCTTGTGCCTCAGCCTCCTGAGTAGCTGGGACTGCAGATGCACACCACCACACCTGGCTAATTTTTGTATTTTTAGTAGAGGTGGGTTTCAAATGGCTGGTCCATAGTGCTGGCCTCAAGTGATCCACTCACTTTGGCCTCCAAAAGTGCTGAAATTACAGGTATGATGGTGGCTCCACCATGCCCAGCCTTTTTAAGATTTAACTAGCATTTATTAAATATCAACTATAAGGCCAGGTGCAGTGGCTCACTCCGGTAATTCCAGCACTTTGAGAGGCTGAGGTGGGTAGATCACAAGGTCAGGAATTTGAGACCAGCCTGGCCAAGGCCAATATTGTGAAACCCTGTCTCTACTAAAAATACAAACAAAATTAGCCAGAAGTGGTGGCAGGTACCTGTAATCCCAGTTACTCAGGAGGCTGAGGCAAGAGAATCTCTTAAACCTGGGAGACAGAGGTTTCAGTGACCTGAGATCACGCCATTGCACTTCAGCTCGGGCAGCAGTGCAAGACTCCGTCTCAAAAAACAAAAAACAAAACAAAACAAAAACCCACAACATCAATTACAAGTTCCCCAGGATTGAAACTCAGATTTTCTGATTTAAACTGAGGTCTTTTTTTTTTGGTGGGGTTGGGGCTGGGGGCAGGACAGGATCTTGCTCTGTCACCTAGTCTAGAATGCAGTGGTGAGACCATAGCTCATTTTAACCTCAAATTCCTGGAACCAACTGACCCTCCCATCTCTGCCTACCAAATATCTAGGATTACAGGCATGTGCCACCAAGCTTGGCTGATTTTCTAAAATTTATTTTTTGTAGAGATGGGACCTCTCCATATCATCCAGGCTGGTTTTGAACTGGCGTCAAGTGATCCTCTTGCTTCGGCCTCTCAAAGTTCTAGAATTATATGCATAAGCCACCATGCCTGGCCCAAACTGAGGTTTTATGACCACAATTCTAGTGCCTTTTTCTATTATAAAATCATAGTTTGCAATGTAATGACAGGAGTGCTGTAGATAACATTTAGGTGTCAACATAGAAGACACATACATTTAGTCAGATGTTAGCTACAGAGCCCATAAAAGTCTCACAATTCCTTCCCTTCTATTCTTGGCTGCAAATCAAGTCCAGCTTGGTCCCCATATTGGCAGGCTTAGGCCTCAGCTGGGTAACAGGAAGAATCCAGCCCATGAATATGGTAGGTGGGAGGACTTTGGATTGTGGCAAATAAGTAATTAGTTGCACATGTTTCTTTGTTAGTATAAAAAATTAAAAAGCATATGTATGTTGGATAATTATAGAGAGAATTAACTACTCATTTTTTCATATTTAGCTTTGCTTTGTTTTCAGGCAAATTGTTTTATGAAAGTATTCTCATTCCTATTCATTGATCCATAAAGTATGTGTAGCCGTTTTAAAAGTGTGAACCATGGTCTACTTATTTTGGTTTTCTTCAAATGGGGAATGAAAGAAACTTCTTCTAAGTGGGCAAAGTCAGTTAAAATAGAAATCAGACACCAGATACAAGTGAAAAAGCAACTTTATTTCTAAAAAAAGCATTTTATAACACTTTATATAACTTTGAAATTAAGAACATTCTGTAACAGTAATAAACTTAAATTCAAAACAAAGTAGAAGCAGAGATTAAGAAGGAGATGGTAAAACGGGGGATTTGGTTCTGAGAGGGTAACTCCTAATTGCCCTCTTAAGAGCAAAGTGGAATGTTTCCCAAAGAGTCTGCATCAAACACTCTTTCTCCACCTCCTACCTCCCTTTGCCACTTATCTCCTAGTTCCCAGTTTAAGTTTCTCTTCTGGAGACAGGTCTTCTGTGTGTCCCAGACTTGTTAAATGTCCCTGTCATTCTTCCCCATAGTTCTTATGGCAGCTTTGTAACATCACATTTGCATTTGTTCTTCTTTGTTCCATGTCTCTTTTCCTGAATACGATGTGAGCTCCAGGACAGCTGTGATATTTGCCTTGTTCACTGCTGAATCACCAGTATCTAGCAAACTTCTTGGCACAGAGTAGGCACTTGATAAATGTCGAATGAATAAAAAAATTGAGAAATTTGTATCTTCTTTGTATCCTTAAGATCAAAGTAGTTTGCTTCTTTCCTTTTTTTTTTCCAAAGCCAAAGCCTTACTCTATTGCCCAAACTGTAGTGTGGTAGTGTGATTATAGTTCATTGCAGCCTCAAACTCCTGGCCTCAAGTGATCCCCCACTTCAGCCTCCCAAAGCAATGGGATTATGGAAGTTTGTTTCTTAAAATACTTGTTGAAAGAGAAACTAAGTTTTTTCCTAATTCCTGGAATTTTTATCACTTTTGATTGATGCTCCATGATAGCAGAGACTGTTTTTACTCTTCATTTTATGATCTTGAGCCATACATGGCATATAACAAGTTCAATGATACATATAAACAAAATATCTCTTATAACAAAGACATATCAAATAAAATACTGCTAAATATCAATAAAAACCAGGCAAAATCTGTAAAATAAAGAGTAAAGATCAGGATGTAAAAAAGATTACAAATGCATCAAACCTTAAATTTAGCATTTCCTAAAGTGAGCTAAAGTGAAAAGAAAAATAGTCAATTGCTTAGCTATTATTATCATAAAAGAAAAAGTATTAGGAGAGTTTTGCTACTTTAGAGGTAACTCCTAATACATTTTCTTTATAAATGTGGGGTTAATATAGAATTCATTAAATAAAGTAGTAGACAAAGTTTCCAGGAACACTCCTACATCCCATATGATAACACTTTGGCCACTGATGAAAGCGAAAGACTTAGCATTACAATGCAAATTCAGTGAAAGCTATTCTGCAAGGGGCAGAATGGGTCAAATATGTGACCTATTGGTTGCCTAAGGTTAGAATACCTAATGTAAAGTCCCTAAAGTACACTGGGAGCAGATGCTTTTTAAAAATGGATATGGCTCGGCGCAGTGGCTCATGCCTGTAATCCCAGCACTCTGGGAGGCTGAGGTGGGTGGATCACCTGAGATTAGGAGTTCGAGACCAGCCTGGCCAACATGGTGAAACCCTGTCTCTACTAAAAATACAAAAATTTTAGTAGAGACACATGGGCATGGTGGTGCATGCCTGTAATCCCAGCTACTCGGGAGGCTGAGACAGGAGAATAGCTTGAACTCAGGAGGCAGAGGTTGCAGTGGGCTGAAATTGTGCCACCTCACTTCAGCCTGGGCGACAGAGGGAGACTCTGTCTCAAAAAGAAAAAAAAAAAAAAGTAAAAAATGCATATGCCTCAAGGGCTTGCATGGATTAAATGAAATGATCCATGTGAAATACCTGGCACATACAATTCTTTCAGATAAGGTTTGGCTTTTATTCCCCGTGGACTGATCACCCTAAAGAGGGTTTTTTTGTTTGTTTGTTTTTTTGCCAAAGCTCTCAATATCATTGTAGCTTAGTCCCCCTACTGTATCTAATGAACAAAAACCCAAGTCAGGAACAATTCTGCAATCTACTTTTTCTGCTTCTTTATCTGGGTACTGGTAAAAGAAAGGCTGATAGCACAAGTTTATATTCTCCAAAACTACTTGGGATCTTAACATCCTTTGACCATTTACTTACTTGCTCATGATTTACCCTTTCAATGAATATCAACAGTACTTTCCCCAAGCTCTCTATCTAAACCTCACCTTTCTCACTTTCAACAGAAAATTTTGCTTATATATCATGGAGAAGAATTAATCCATGTTAAATGGAAGTAAATACTGTGACTATTAGTTTGCCTTTGTTCCATAACACTCCAAAACTTAGTGACTTAAAACAACAATCATTCGTTAGCTTGTGAGTTTGTGGATCATATTGAGCTGGGATCAGCTGGGTAGATCTGCTGATCTTACCTGGGTTCATTAATGGAGCTATAGTCAGTTGGTAACTCAACTGGGTCTAGATAGTCTGGCATAGATTCATTCATTGGATGGTTGACTGGCTGTTGGCCTGGGTGTTTTGATTCTCTCCCACATGGTTTCTTCAACATACTAATTCAAGTATCAGGCTTCACAGCAATGAGAGTGATCAGGTTCTGAAATGCCAGTACTTTAAAAAAATCTCTGCTTGTATCTGCTTTCTAATATCCCATTTGCTAAAGAAAATCACATGGCGAAGCCTAGTTTCAAAGTGTAGGGAAATGGGAGATGTTGCAAATTCACACAAAGGTGTGTGTCTGCAGGCATGGGAAGAATTCATCATCATATTGTGATCTACCACACTGTTCCAACTGAAAAAATAAACTGCTTGCATATATATTAATATAAAAAGGATATATTCACAAATTTATATCACACACAAAGTGTTTTCTACAATTCAGTGAAGAGCTAAATTCAGTGAAATAGGATATATACACAAATTTATATCACACACAAAAGTGTTTTGTAAAATTTAGTGAAGAGCTGGCACAAAATTAAGAAATATGGAAAGTTTTAAAAGGGAATGAAATGTGGAACATCGGAGTGCCAAAGCAAGCCTTCACTCTGCAAATTCTGGATACCTTGAAATTTCACTGCCTGTTCTGTACAGTAGATAAAGCTTGCCACTTATTTACGGTGTAAGATGCAATTAAAGACACCTGTGTAATACCTGGACCCCAATGTGTTATAACCATAGTTAACTGTGAATTTTAAAAACAAAATAAAACAAACAAACTCTTCATTACAGAAAGGCCAATAAGAAAATTTGTCTTCGTCCTGGTTCCTGTTTGGAGAAATGCAATTTTTTTTTTTTTTTAGATAAGAGTTTTTCTCTTGTTACTTAGGCTAGAGTTCAATGATGCGATCTTGACTCAGTGCAACCTCTGCCTCCTGGGTTCAAGCAACTTCTGCCTCAGCCTCTGGAATAACTGGGTTTACAGGCATGTGCCACCATGCCCAGCTAATTTTTGTATTTTTAGTGGAGATAGGGTCTCACTATGTTTGTTGGCCTGGTCTTGAACTCCTGACCTCAGCCTCCCAAAGTGCTGGGATTACAGGCATGAGCCACTGTGCTGAGGAATGCTATTTTGAAATCAAAATCTGGGAGTTAGATGTGTGCCAATAAAAACCTAGATGAAATGAATAATATCTAGAAATATATAACTTCTTCAAACTGAAGTCATGACATGTAAAGGGCTTAGAAGTCATTGCTTCCATCCTTAAACACAAAAAGCTGAAGAAACTGAAAAATCAATGATTATTCTTATGCCTCCCAGAGAATTGAGGTTGCAGGCCAAGCTGCCACTTCGAAATCCAGAGAGAGAGGTAAATACAGAGCAACAGAGCCAAGATCAACTCACTTGGAGCAGAAGCTGCTGGAGCCATAAACTGGTAGGAACACTAAATGGTAATTTTGATAAATTGCTGGAGGCTGAGTGTGAGAATGAGAAACTCTTAGGGGGAGCTGTCTTAAGAGCCTACCACACTTTTGTGGATTTTAACTCTAGGAACCTCACACTAAGGTCTCATATGACAAGATGAGAAAAAAAATCCTATCTCTGGTTGGGGGAAGGGAAAAGTAACCATTTTGAAATAAGCCCGAAGCATTCTCTATAATAAAGGCCTACTTTCTGAGAAAAAAGAATTTACCAGAGCATTTCCCACTTAGGGGGAGACCCATTGTCTAAATTCCAGACACTTTGAGCTTTTCTGTGTCACATAAGCAAAGAAGGGGAAGAAGCTAAGAAGTATTCGTGAAGGTCGTAGCCCATTAAAAGACTGATTGATTATAATACTATAGAATGGTCCCCTTCCCCCACTACTTACAATATATCAACAGGGCTGTATGATAACATTAGTAGATTATAGCTGAGAAAGAAATAAATCCCCAGAAGCTGTTCCAAAGAAACATAGATATTAAACTTACTAAACAAAGACTTTGAAATAACTGTCTTAAATATATACAAACATATTGATAAAGAACTAAAGGAAATCAGAAAAATGATACATGAGCAAAATGCAGATATCAAGAAAAAGATAAATTACATGAAAAGCAAACAAATTCTCGTGCTCAAAAATAATTTAGCTGAATTGAAAAATTCACTTGAGGGGTTCAACAGTAGACTTGAACAGGCACAAGAAAGAATCAGCTAACTGGAATCCAGGTTGTTTGAAACTACCAAGTCTGAGGAGCAAAATGAAAAAAGAATGAAGAAATGTGAATAGAGCCTAAGGGACTTAAGGAACTTATGGGACATGATCAAGGAAACCAAAATACACATTATAGTAGTACAAGAAGGGGAAGAGAGAGAAAAAGGGAGTAGATTATTTGTAGAAAGAATAGCTGACCTTATAATCCATCAATGCATATAAAGAACATACACACCATGTTTGGAGGTCTGAATGTAGGTTGGCAAGGCTGGCGTCTGGGAAGAAAAGCTGGACATGAAGTGGGAGAGAATAAGGCAAGCTGGAAGCCGTGAGGATAAACCGGAATCTGCTGCCTCTGTTTCTCCCTGCTCTAACCTTGATATCATGGTGGCCTGCACAAGGGACTGCTTCCTTAAGTCATGGAACTGCACGTGCTTCTAGAGCAATAGAGAAGTACAAGGAGGAGATATTACCAGAGAAGAAGGCTCTGCAGGCTTGGCTGCTGCCCCATACTAAGGTAAACCAGCATATTAATAACAATGTGTATGAGCTGCAACAGCATCTGATACCTGTCAGTGTTTTCAGATGATAAAAGCTGCTGCTTCATTTCTGCCTTCTAAACCTTGTGCAAATATTTCTTGTGGCCAGTCTTTACTTGGGACTATATGAGCAAGGGAACTCTGGGAAACAATGTTCCAGTTTAGATAACCTTTTAATTAAAAAATTTTTAATTGAAAATATGCATTTTTTTTATTACCAGAGATAAGTTGACTGTTTCGTATACTTTCTTTTTTTTTTAAACTTTTAAGTTCAGGGGTACATGTGCAGGCTCACTCTATAGATGAACTTGTGTCATGAGGGTTTGTTGTACAGGTTATTTCATCACCCAGGTGTTAAGTCTGGTAACCATTAGTTATTTTTCCTGATCCTCTCTCTTCTCCCAGCCTCCAATAGGCCCCATTGTCTGTTGTTCCCCTCTATGTGTCCATATGTTCTCATCATTTAGCTCCTACTTGTAAGTGAGAATATGTGGTATTTGGTTTTCTGTTCCTGCCTTAGTTTGCTAAGGGTAATGGCCACCCAGCTTAGCTAACTTAATGCAGCAGAAATTCATAGCAGTTTATCCTTTGTCAAATTGGCACCCATAAGCACCTTTTAAAACTATACTTAATTTTGAATAAATACAATAATGAAGTAATGCTTCCATGTAAGACGATGCAGTGGTCACTTAGTCTTGCACAACTGAAAACATGCCAATGCTCTTCCAAAAGAGAAAAGTCTCTTTATTTTTGCTTGATGTATTCTTCTTCTAGCAGTGTTAAATTTCTTTGATATCCTGTAATATTGATATACAAGGTTAAGTGTTATATCTTATGCTAGGCAGGAGGAGAAGAAGAAAAACAGTTGGTTAATGTATAAGGTTGTCCCTCTGTATCAATGGAGAATTGATTCCAGGACCACCTGTGGATACCAAGTATATACTTGAGATAGTCAAGTCCCTTATATAAAACGGCATTGGCCAGGTGTTCATGCTTATAATTCCAGCACTGTGGGAGCCTGAGACAAAATGATCACTTAAATCAGGAGTTTAAGAAAAGTCTAGGCAACATAGTGAAACCCTGTCTCTATTTAACTAAAAAAGAAAAGAAATACCACATCTATAATGTGCTTTATTAAAATGTTTAATATACTTTAAATATAAAAATTTATTTTCTAAATCTTAGATTGCTGTGATCAAGTTTTTTCATTATTTCTATAAATATTTTGTCCCAAACACTTTAAGATAATCTTACAGAACTCTTGGTTTAAGAATGGATTGTTTTTTCCTACAAAAACTAGTGTAAAATTTGTGTGTGTTGAAACACACTTGCCATATGCTGACTCAATCACCAATTTATTTGAATGTTTTTGCAGTCTTTTTCATTTTTTTTGTTTTGCATCCAACCAAATGGAAGGCATTATTTTTTGTATATGGTTTATAAATCAATGAAAAGGTTTGAGGTGATTATAGCAATACAATTCAACCATATTATGTACAGTGTTCTTTTTACTTAAAAAAAAATCGCAGAACATAGTCCCTATACAAATCTTCTCCCTTAGTGTTAGAACTAGTTATTCAGATTTAATTGGCAAGAGATTTAGTGTTTAATGTTAAAAATCTAATAAATTATTAGTATTTTGCCAATTATATTTAGTATCTCTTAATGAGGATAAATATATATTATTTAAGTTCTTAACACAATTCCCTAACATTATTTAATTTATTTACTTAATTCCACTACTATATTCCCATGGGGTTTTCTGTATCTCTGATTTTTTCTATTAGTGTAAGCAACAGAATGGCAATTCTACATGACCATGATTTGATGTTACTTTGGGGTAAAATAGGGGAAAATAGTTTGAAGTGGATACAAGACTGTGGGGCACATGGGCTTTCAAAGGTGATAGCACATATGCAGGGTGGCTCGGAAAGAGTTAATGATAGAATCAGCAGGATGGTGATGGAATGTTGTGTAGTGTGATGGTCCTGGGGGAACTCTTATTCCTCATCACTGACTTTCCCTAGAGGAGAGGAGGCTTCTGCTTCTCTTTCCAAGACCATGAACACTTCTGGTTTCTTTCCCTACTTCTATCCACTGGGACCACTTTACCAGTGGGTGGGGCTACCTTACTTTCAAAACAAGATACAGGGTCAGCTCTGGTTTTCTTTCCCTTGCCTGTCTCATGGATCACTAAGAAGGGCAATGGGCTTTATTCTGCTTGCTGCCCTAAGATGGTGAGATTCTGGGGTAAGAATCTGTTTTGGCATGCTTTCCAAAGGCAGCCCTGGAAATAGATCATTCTCTCCATTCCTCTGACTTTATTGTGAGAGAGGCTTTAGTCTGGCTGGGTATATACAGTTAGATTTACAGATCTACTTTTTTTCACAGGTAGGTCACAAGGTGCACATTCACTGAGAGGTAGGCCCTAGCCTCATTTCTAGTGTAATTTTGGCAGGGATTTTGTGGAATATTAGACACTTACGTGACTCATAATAAAGATGATATGTTAATGAGATACTCATTTGATTCCTTGTGTCTGTGTTCAGTTAATTATAACTTGGAGAAGATGGGTGATTGGTTTTCTGTGGCCTTCAACATTCATGGCCATGAATATTCAGAAAAACTGTAAATATAATACACTTGGTGTTTGGATTCCCCCTAAGGAAGATGATGAGGGACAGGGTTTGTGCCAAGTGGCCATGTGGAGAAGAACTTTAATGTCATGCAGGAAGCAAGAACCTGCTCTTCTATCCAGATTTCTAGTGTCTTCATATTTTGTAACCTGAAGCTGTTGACTTCATAGTCCTAGTGATGCAAAGTAACTTCAGAACTTGAGACAGAGAAAGTAGACATCTTCTAAATCTACTTCATAAATGACAGGTTTATCTTATCTCAGCTCTGTTGATAACTTCATGTTATAAGACATTATCTTTTCTTCTTCTTCACTGAAAACAGACCTTGGTATATAATTCTAAGATTGATCCAGATTCGTGGTCCTTCAATTTCTTTTATGTTTCTAAAGACGTGTGTGTGTGCGTAAACACTTCTATACAAAAACCTGTCTTTGCTTTACTTCCCCCTTCTAATCTCAATCCGTAGTCCCTTCTTTTATTAATAATCAGTCCCTAGAAGAGTGACTTGCAATATGTGTATATTAGAGCAATAATTCTTGCCAAAAAGTATTCAGAACTAGATTTATATCAGAATTTGAAATATAAGGGATTTAGAGATTCTGCAGACCTTATAATGTCTCCGTATAGTGTTATTTCAGAATTAAATGAGAGAAAGTAAAGAGCCTACAATCATTCCTGGCACAAAATATACATTTAATATTGTTAATACTGTCCATTGGGAATAGCAAAGATAGATTTAAACACCTGAAAAAGTATATATTTATTTTATAATTAAAAACAAAATAGAGGGAGGCCGAGGCAGGTGGATCACTTGAGGTTAGGAGTTTGAGATCCGCCTGGCCAACATGGTGAAAGCCGCCTCTAATAAAAATACAAATATTAGCCAGGTATGGTGGCTGGTGCCTGTAATCCCAGCTACTTGGGAGGCTGAGGTTCGAGAATCACTTGAACCCAGGAGTCAGTGGTTGCAGTGAGCCAAGATTGTGCCACTGCACTCCAGCCTGGGCAACAGAGTGAGACTCTGTCTCAAAATAATAATAATAATAATAATAGAATAGAAATCTCAAATCTATCTCCATACTTAATTTCTAGCTTCAGTGATGCATATGACTTAATGGACTAAGATCATGTTTCATCATAGTCATAGAACATTACAGCTGGCAAGGCCAGTGGAAGGCATCCGACATCTTTATTTTACTTATTCATACACTGAGATAGAGATTGTCTAATTGGTTCCCAAGATTCTATCACTCTTTTCATTATTTGCAGATGCAAAACAGCTTGATGAAATCTGGATGTTTAAAAAATCTGGATGTTTATTTTGGCCTCTTTAGATTTTTAAAAGAATGTTTTCACTTTTAATTTGCATGTTAGTTCCCATGTAGCCAAAGTCTTTATCCCCTTCAACAAAAAGCTGTGAGGTGCATTCATTGCAATGTCTAAAGAAAAATAGAAGTTAGGAGGTCACTAAAACCGAGTTTGAAGTTGAAAAATTAGCTTTGAGCGTCGTATGTCAGTAGAATGCCTGAACTGTGGAATTGACTCTTAAATTATTACTAATGGGTTTCCTGTTGGGGATGGGGTTTGCATGATTTCAATAAGATGACGTAGGACCTTAAGTCACCAACTCATCCATGATTAAATGTTGCTTGTGAAAACTGTGGGTGATTTTTAGCTCTGACCCATTGAATAATTATAGTATATTCTGGGAAAGGTGTGTTTTGCTTAGGTGGCAACATTAGGAAAAAGGAAAAAAGGATTTCCCTATGCCATTTTCAAAATGAATGTGATGGCTCCTTATCTCTTATTTCATTGGTCCGCTAGTCCCATTGTGTCAGGGATCATATTATTATAACATAGATCATCTTATTAAAACAGATTCTAAAACAGAAAACAAAACCAAAATCAATTTAAAAACTACACTAGCCAAAAACTATATACTTCAGGAAATCTCCATTAAGTAGCCATAATTTACCTAATACTTTGAATCATTCAAATGGGATCTCAGAACATAATGAATTCCATTAAAATGTTTTAATATACTTTTGTTATTTATCTCTGACTTTTAAGTTTCCCCCAGTTGTTTATTTAAAATCTTTGCCTACAGCAGACAGTGCTGGATTTGTGCCTTGGCTTAGTTACTTTCCACCTCCATTATCTTGGGGGTAATCAGTTTCCTCATTTCCAAAATAGGGATGAAAATGATACCTATCTCATGGGATTGTTGCAAGGGTTAATAAGATAACATGGAAAGCACTTAGCATAGTGCCTGGTACATAGTAACTAGTCATCATATATATGCAGTAATTATTGTCTGTTTTCGCTTTTCTATGGGGGGCAGGAACGTATATTGGGAAGCCCATGGTGTCTGGAGTCAGTTCTGGGGTTTAGTTCTGAGTCAGCCACTTACTCCATGTGGCATCTTGAGAAATTTAATTAACACTTTGAGCCCTATTTCCTCATTTCTAAAATGGATATAATAATATCCAGTTCACTGGACTGTTGTGAGCACAGTGCCTATTAAGTCCTCTTCCTAACAATCGATTATCAACAAGTGAACATTTATGAAGTCTATTCCAAGGACAATGCAAAGCACAAGGTGTAACAGGAAGTTTTAATAGAAAATAAACGCGCGTTCTCCACCACGGGCAAGGAGAACATCTAACAAATCATGCCAACCATGTACAATGAATTGCTGATGATATATGCAAATTAAAGTGGATCTCCAATCCATGCCCATTTATATTTTTCGAGTGTGGATGTGGAGAAATTTTCAATGAGAGCCCTTTTCCTGGTATTTTTACAAGTCAGCAGATCTCCAAAGCCCAACTAAAATATGGGCTGATTAAAGACTCTAGAAAAACTGGAACAGTCGCAAACTGTTCGGTGGCCGGTGCTACAGAAACTAGGACGAACCGAGCGTCTTCTTTCTAACCAAGGGCAGATCTCAGGCTCCCTCGGGGAGGTAAAGCGGAAGGGCGAAATGCCGGTCAAGTTGCCTAGACTCGGATGGAAGCTGTGGCCAAAGGGCCCCTCCCCCGTGTCACCAGCCTCCCTATCCTTGTCATGGAGGATTCTCCTCAGGCGTTGTGACAGACCCGAGGCGTGTCGCCAGGGGCCCGCCGGGCCGAGGAGGAGCCGAAGCGGCCCGGGGAACTCCAGTCCTCACACGGTTAACGCTAGAGGAGAGTGGAGGAGGGTCCCCGCCCACGAGAACCAGGAGAATCTCAGGGCCGAAGCCCCGCCTCAGAGGGCCCGGCCCCTCCCCGCCCGCCTGCCCGCCGCCCAACTCCCGGCCCGACCGCGGGCCGCACCTGCCCGCGCGCACACGCCCCCCGTGCGCCAGGCCTCGCCGCCGTCGCCGCCCTCAGCACGCGCCCGCTGCGGCTCGCCCGCACCGCCCTGCCTCGGCGCGGGCTACGGCGCACGAGCCGCCGCCGCCGCCGCCGCGCTCCTCCCCGCCGCGGACGCCGCCCCCGCGTAACCGCCGAGGAAGCTGAGGCGAGCCCGGGCCGGGCGCGAGGGCGCGCGGGCTGCCGCCGTGCTGCTGCCGCGGTTGTTTCCCCGTTCTCCCGCTCAAGCTAGGACGGTCTCTGCCGCCGCCTCCTCCTCCTCCTCCTCCGACCTCAGTCCTCACCACCCGCCTCCAGCTCCTCAAAAGCACCCCCGTATCCCCACCCCCTCACGCCCCACCCGCGGGAACGAGGCCTCGGGTATTCAGGGGAGTGGCTGTGGGGGCGCGTCGCGGCTCCCAGCTCGGCCAGCCCCTCTTTCAAGACATGGTCTGATCCCCATTGTAAAAGCTGCGCCCCGAAGAGGAGGAGAGAGTGGTGCTCCCTGCCTGGGGCTGCAGGGAGCTCTCCGTGCTGAAGCTCTTGCATTATTTTAGGGTGGGGCGAGGAGGGCCCTGGATTTTGGGGAGTGGGGGTGGGTGGGGAGGAGGACCCGAGGGGGGCAAGGACTCTGTGGGGGAGTCGGTGAGAGACTATGGGGAAGGACCAGGAGCTGCTGGAAGCTGCTCGCACTGGAAATGTGGCTCTGGTGGAGAAACTCCTGTCTGGCAGGAAAGGAGGGATCCTGGGCGGTGGATCCGGACCCCTGCCCCTGTCTAATCTGCTAAGGTAAGGACGAGCACCAGCTCCGGGGTTGGCACACCTCGTTATGCATTGTGATGGATATACGTCCTCCTCCTCACGGTGATTGCACCTGGTGGCTGCCAGCGATTCATTCTTAAATTAGGCAGGAAAACAGACTGCGTGTATGGAGAGGAGGCATGAGCCTCCCAGTCAGATTGATACCTTAGATTCTTTGAGTAATTTTAAAATAGCCTTCCATCAATGCGTCAGTAAGCTACTTTTCCTCTGAGCCGTGGTGCAGAACTTGTACATGCACTAGTGTTGCTTGAAGAAAATCAACGTTCTGCCCGCTTTCCATCAACCTTTATCATATATTTGCAGCTTTGAACCCAGCCTTTTTTTGTCTAGTTATATGAAATTGGCAGAGAAGCTCTTGCGTGCATGCAATTACCCTGCAAACACCACAGCCTTCTGTGGCTGCTTCCTTCTCTTGCAGAAGGCATTTGGTGTGCCTTTGGTTATGATCCCACAAAATGAAGTGAGTGAACCTTCTTTCTGGTGAGATGTCTTCAGTACAGGATGTGTGTAAAACTTGATGAGGCAGGTTAGGCAGCCCCAGCAGTACTTTCAGTTACCTGGACATAGCTGAGTGAAACTTGGTTATTACAGCTCAGGATGAAGGATACCTGGTCGGGATTGGAATAGTGTATGCAATATACTAGAGGCCTTTTAATGTGAAGATGTTGCAGGTGAGACTGGTATTGCTTAGAGAACCTTTCTAAGATGACATTTAAAAATTTGTCAAGGTCTTCATTCAGCAGTACCTTGTAAATAGCGGGGTTGATTTGGATACTTGAGGAACTATTAACTTAAAAGTTGCATTGATGGACATAGGAAATCAACTGGGAGGGAGGAAGCCTGGAGAGTATTTACTGGATAAAATTCAAGGGAAACTATTTAGTTTCTAAAATCGCGGCTATCCAATTTATCCTGGATATTTTTGGAGTCATCAATTGTCATTCATATCTTCACCTTAAAACATCTCTTGGATAATCCAACTATATTTGTAAAAATTTTAAAAAGCCCAAGTGATTTTCCTGGTTTTAAAAAAACTCTTCCATGCTTGCTACCTTTGTCAAGTGGTTAATACAAACTTTTGGGTGATGACATTGTGTTCTTTACACAAGTTCTCATAGGTTGTGGTGGTCAGACAGCATAATTAATTATAGGACTAGCTAGCAGGGAAAATGGAAAGCTTCCATTATAGTGAAATAAATTTAGTTGAAAGTAGTCGATGGGATTTAAAAAAGCCCCATATGTTATTCTGTATACTCGTTGACAGTGACATTTTATTGGAATGATAGTTCATGTCAGAACAATGAATATTTATAGGACATTTTTTCAATAGGTCATAGAGATGACTTGTGTGTACTCCCTTGTTAATCTTCATTTTCAAACACAGGTAGACAGTGTGTGCATATTTCATTCAGATTGCAGCTTTAATAATTGTCTGTAGTCACATGTAGTTTATATAAAAGCAGTTTATCTCATAGTTTTAAGTTACATGTAAAATAAAAATAATTGCCAGTGGATCCATCAGTTATAAAAATGATTATGTCTACAAACCTATATGCTGAAAGAGGTTTCTCAAATGATTTCTTTGGGAGAACAGGAGAAATTCTTTGAGAACAGTGAGAACTTCAGTTAATTTTATTGTGATAAATCATATTTTGAAAACATTCTTTGTGACAGAACTCAAAAGCAAACATCCTTTAAATAGTTCTTTCCCAGTTGTGATGTTAAAAAAGAATGTATGTCAAGTTTTAGGGATAAAATACCAAGTATTTAATGTTAGTAAACACCAAATTATCAAAATAGTGACCCCCAGTGTATATCTTGAATGAGAGGTTTTCTCTTTTGCTGTTGTTGCCAAAGGTAGCAGTAGTAGCTCTACAACAAAGAATGCACATAAAAAAGTAAACAACATGTGTGTATTAGGATACTTCGAACCAAGTTGTAAAAATCACAGACAAAACCAGTAACCTTTAAGCTTGCTTTTATCCATCTTATACTGAATAAACAGTGTCTGAAGACAATGAGAGTTGAAATTGTATTCTTTGGGTGATCATTTGCATAAAATGACATTCCTAAGAAGCCACATTTTATTTAGTTGTCACTGTATTTCAAAAATGATTGTCATCAGAAATTTATTGGCAGGATAATGAAAAATGTGGTTCTCCTATCAAACATAATGATACTTTGAAATTTCTGAAGGTTTTAGAATGAACTGTAGAAATGTTTGGTACTTTTCCCCCGACTTGCTTTATTACTTGGGTTGTGTAATAATGGTGTCAGGCTCTATGCTAAGTGCTTACATGTGTCATTGCGTTTGATTCTTATGTCAACCTTAGGAGATCCATTCTCATTTCACGGATGAAGGACTAAAAAGATTAAGGACTTGCTCATGGTGACATAATTCATGATGGCAAAGATTTAAAATTTTGTGATTCAGATTTGTTCTTACCACATTTTAAAATCTCATTCATTGAATCTGTTTTATTCACAAAAGTTTATGGCCAGTTTTGGTATATGGCCAGTTTTGACAGTCCAATTTGAACATTTTTTTTGCTATGAAGAATACTTCAATTTGAAATTCCTTAAATTTTGGTATTTTTTTTTTCCAATTAAACAAAATCTCACAACTGCGCTTTGAGGATTCACTAGACAAGAACTTTTCTGAAGATGCTTCTGATTACTTGTTATCTACTGATAATAAGAAATTATTCTTTGAGCAGTAGCTATATAATGGGGAATCAGGTATGCTTTTGGGTGGCACAGCAATTTTCAGCAAAAGTAAGAATGCCGTTGACTAAATTAAAAAACCTCCCTAAGCCTCATTGTTCTGTAAGAGTGGAAATAGTAATAGTGCCTATCATATAAGACTGTTGTAAGGATTAAATGAAGTATAAACTAATGAATGCAAAACATTTAGCATATAGGTGTTCATTGTTAGTGTTAATATTTTTCATGCAGCTCTAAAGTGCTTGACTCTATTCCTTAAGGCCTTAATAACTAAAGATTTGCTTCATATTGGACTGGGAGTAAATTTTCCATTACAATCATAGAATCTTCAAATAGAAAGGGACCTTTCATCCAACTTCTCACCTAGTGCAGAAATTTTCTTTGTAACATCTCTTAACTGTTAGTTATTCTAGCCCTGTTAAATCTTCCAATGGCTAGATCCAGTCTACTTTTGACAGCTGTAATTATTTAAAAATTTTTCCCTTCATTGAGTTAAAATCCACTTCCCTGTGCCTTTCAGCAGTTGGTAGTAGATTGGCTGTATGGGTCAATATAAGTAGTCTAAATCATCTGCCAGAATAGTTCTTCAGGTGCATGTATTTAGCTTTATTGTTTGCTTATAAATCTTTATTTTTCATGGAAAAACTATCATCTCCATTAACCTTTTATATGGGAAGAAATCATAGGTGTAAAGAACTTAGTTTTCATACTTTTCACTATCTTTTTCCTTCTTTACATATTCTCAAATTTTGCAATGATTCTCTTAAAATGTGGTGACTAGAAATTAACAAAATTCAGTAGATGTCTCTTGACCAGAGTAGAATATTATGGCTGAATTAAAAAACCAAGGACAACAGGTTACAAGAAGCATTTATAGTATGATCTTATTTTTGTAAGAAAAAAATAAGTTTGTGTGAACATTTATAATGTGCATTAAGAAGTCTGGAATGATAAGACACCAGAATGAAGATAGCATTCATCTTTGAGTGGTGGAATTGTTTGCATTTTCCAGTGTTCTGTAATGAATATGTACTATGTTATTAACATAAAATAGCAGCTATTAAAACATGATGCAATGAAATTATTATCTCTTTATTATTGATCAAAGACCTACCTACACGTCAAAATTTTCTGAGTCACGTAATGGTGTTGGTTCATATTGAACATAGAGTCAATTAAATTTTCTTTGTATTTTTTTTTTTTTTTCAGTGACCTATGAAGCCATGATTCCCCTTTCTGGTACTTTTAAAACTGTTGATTGAGCTTGAATTAGTCCTATTCCATTTTATCTGATTTGTTTTAGGTTGTGTTTGTAATTTCTCTAGATCTTTTTGACTCTTTTTTCTTTCTTTTTGACTCTGAGTTTGTCTTTCAGCATATTGACTTCTCTGTATCATCCAGAGATTTAATAAGGATGTTTTCTATAACCTGAATTCAACACACCATGATATATCCCCAAAGAACCTCTCTTCAGTTTAGTACAAATTTAAAGTAGCAATCTTTACTCATGGTATTTCTACCAGGATTGAAACCACGTAATAGACAATCAGCTATTTATCGCCATTGTTCCTGTGAGAATATTGTGAGGTATTTTATCTACTGCCTTTCTAAATTCGCACTGTGTTTAAGTTTATGGCATTCCTTTGATCTATCCTTTTAAATTCCATAAAAATCAGTCTCCTTTGTTATGGCTTGTTTCTGGTAGTAAGCCATTGGTAATTGTTAGCATTGGTGAAAATTCCTTCTACCCTCTTGCATATAATTCTTCTGGGTCTGGATATGCATACTTATTTAAAGCAGCTTACTGTCCCTTATGGTCTCTGTTTGGACCTTCAGTAATCTCCTGAAATTATTTGTTTATCCCTTCTGATTTGAAAATGGTCTCAATAGGGAAAATAGAAGCAAAATAGAATTTGGGAAGAATTAGATCCTTGGCATTGTTAGATATAATAGAAAATTCTCTTGTGGTCTACAACTACCTACGGGTTTTTTTTTTTTTTTTTTTTTAACTCTGTCAGAACTTAAGGTTAAATTAACTATTACACCTTCTTTCTCTTTTTCAAACTTAGCTAAAAAGGACATTAGCATTTTTCCTGGACAAGTATATATTTCTCTTTTGCGTTCACTTGCAGTTATACCTCTTACTACCCCCTTTCATCCTTAAAGAAATCTGAGCTCATTAGAGCACTAAAATTGAATTGCCTCCCTCCTTTTCTTCCTCCAGATTTTATGTGAAATTTCAGTTTATTTAACATATCTTTCATGAGACAGCTGCAAAATCTTTAAAAAAAAAACTCTCCTCCTTTGGCAAAACTACCTTTTATTCTAAACAAAACCAATTTCCCCTTAAAAATGTATACGTATATATATTTTTGCTGAGTATAGGATTGAGAATTATTTGTATTTTAATACAACGATAAAAGTTTATTAATGCCTCAAACTTATTTGATTTTCTTAATGCCTCAAAGAGTTGAGTTTTATATAAAGTGTATTTGGTAAATTCTTGTCAGAAATAAATAATCCAGTTCTTAAGATCCCCATATGAAAAAGTAGATCAATAAGAAGTGGGACAAAATAATCTTCTGGTCACCAAAGACATAAAAACCAGAGAGCTTATAATTTTTCAGATTAGGATTCAGCTCATGGCATTTTGGTGATGAGTACAAGGAGATAACAGGTAACTAGGAAGTACTGTAATTTTCACAACTACTTGGGCAATTGTGGTTATGGGAACTCTGATATGAGAAACTCACTTTCAGGGAAACTGCATTGGTTAAATAAAATAAATCACAAATAGAGCAGTTAAGCTCCATGAAAATGTTATATCTATAAAAATAGTCAAGTTGCAAGTGGGTTATCTATTTTAGATAGTAATGATGTTTGAAGTGGTGATTGCACCATTATGTTCAGGGAGCTATGTCTGCCAGAGTGAACAGTGCCAGCTGCATGATGGGGAGTAAGGAGAAAGGAGAGTGAATTTTGGTATTGACCTCTTTCTCCACTGAGCAGGGTTTTCAGCTCCCTTTTCAAAACACTGAGGATGATGTGTAGCAGTGAACTAGGACAACGAGCCGGTGACTACTACTCAGCCTGTCCATACACTGCACAGTTTCTTGTGTGACTCAGTGATTTCTTACAGATCACAAAGGCTGATGCAAGTCTTCACTGACATTAAGGCAGAAGCATATAATATTTATTAGTGCCTCTGCTGACTTTAGCAACTTAGCCTTTCAGGTGACAGTAAACAATTTGATTAGTTCAGTTATATACTGAAATAATTTTGAGGTACTTTTGGAAAATTCTATTAGAAGCCTATGATAGAACAGTATTCCTGAGTATTTAACTAGAAATGGAAGCTCACTATAATGCCAGACAGAGGTTAGAAAAGACTAATTTCATTCTATGGAACCTAAAGATATTTAACACTTAATGCATTTTGGTGTGTCTTTAGTTTCCATTTTGGACATATTGCAGAATGATGTTAGTTAATTAAAATACAGTGAGTTTTTATTACTCATCATATGTTGATATGGGAGAATATTTTATATTTGAAAAAGGAATTTATAAAGAAGACTCATCTATCTTCCAGTTCTTTCTCATGCGTGTGAGGACATAGTTATGTAAGCCATACAGGCAAGCAGAGGCACAATGCCAGTTGAAAACTCATTGAATTTTCTTGTGTAATACAGATCTAGAAACTCTTGTTAGTGTCTGCTTTTCTTCTTTGGTGTCAGTAGGATAGCAAATAAATTTTATATTTGTGTAAAATCTGAGTGAGGCTTTTAATTGAGTTTTGAAGATGGATCAAAAAATGATCAGAGGATAAATTTTTTCACAGTGCTATGATTTGAATGTTGTCTCCAAAACTCATGCTGAAATTTATTTGTCATTGTTGCAGTGTGAAGAGATGGAATCTGTCTAGACATGGTGGCTCACACCTGTAATTGCGGGCTTTGGGAGGCTGAGGCAGTAGGATCACTTGAGGCCAGTAGTTCAAGAATAGCCTGGGAATCATAGTGGGACCCTGTCTCTAGAAAAACAAAACAAAAGAAAATAGCCAGGTAAGCATTGCATGTCTGTAGCCCCAGCTACTTGAGAGGCTGGGTGGGGAGGATTGCTTGAGCCCAGGAATTTGAGGCTGCAGTAAGCAATGATCATCCCACTGAACTCCAGCCTAGGTGACAGAGTCAGGCCCTACCTTAAATAAAAACAAAACAAACGTGGGACCTTTTAGAGGTGGTTAGGCCATGGGGACTCTGCGCATATGAATGGATTAATGCCGTTATTGTGGAAGTGGGTTAGTTATGAGAGGCTGCTCACAAGAGAATGAGTTCAGCCCAATTTCTGTTTCCCATGCTTGCTTGCCCTTCTGCCTTCTGCCATGGGATGATCCAATGAGAAGGTCCTCACCAAATGCTGAGCAGTTGCTAGTACTGTGCTCTTTTACTTCCCAGCATCTAGAAATGTAAATCAAATAAACATACATTGTTTGTAAATTACCCAGTCTCAGGTACTCTCATATAGAAACACAAAATAGACTAAGACACGCTGTTTCTTCTACTGCACTGTCCAGAATGTTCATCTCTGAATCTGATTCTTATGAATTGTGCTTTCATTTTAAATGACATGTCTTCATGGATCTAGTTGTAAATTGGAACTTTGATTAAGCTGTGCAGTAGAGTTACTTGGATTCTATTGTGTTATGAGAGTAGCTTTATTTGAAGTGGTTAATTACTTCTAGTTAAGTGAACTGAAACAAACTGCTTAGACTTGTTACCATTCTATGATCAAATTGGATCAAACCTTGATTGATGAATATGAGCATAAACAGCCAACCTCTTTTCCTGTTTCTATTTCCCACACCACATTCCCTTTAACCCTCCTCAATCACATCTCAGAAAAAAAGCCTTTTTTCTAATTACTACAAGTTCACCCTGGCTCCAGTTTTTGTGCCAGCTGGCATCATCTCTAGATTCCAGCCTATCTCAGTATTAAAAAAATTCAACAGATTTTAGATACAGGAAGTATGTGTACAGATTAGTTACATGGAAATATTGCATGACACTGAGGTTTGAAGCATGGATTCCACCACCTAGGTAGTAAGCATAGTACCTAATAGGTGGTATTTAACTTACCCCCTTTCCATCCTCTATTAGTCCACTGTGTCTATCATTCCCTTATTTATGTCCATATATACTTAATATTTAGCTCCCACTTATAAGTGAGAACGTGGTATTTGGTCTTCTGTTCCTGTGTTAATTTTCCTAGGATTATGGTTTCCAGCTTCATCCATGTTGCTGCATTGGACATGAATTCATTCTTTTTTATGGCTACATGGTATTCCATGGTGTATATGCACCACATTTTCTTTGTCCAGTCTACCATTGATGGACATCTAGGTTGATTCTGTATCTTAGGTTGATTCTACATCTTTGCTACTGTGCATAGCACAGCAATAAACATGAGTGCATGTCTTTTTGGTAGAATGATTTTGGGTATATACACAGCAATGGGATTGCTGGGTCGAATGGTAACATTTTTAAGTTCATTGAGAAATCTCTAGACTGCTTTCACAGACAACCTAAAGAATGAAAGATATTTGCAACCTATGCATCTGACAAAGGCCTAATATCCAGAATTTATAGAGAACTTAAGTCAACAAGCAAAAAACAAGTAACCCTAATAAAAAATGAGTAAAGTCATGAACAGACATTTCTCAAAAGAAGACATACAAGTGGCCAACAAACATAAAAATGCTTAGCATCACTAGTTATCGGAGAAATGCAAATCAAAACCGCAGTGAGATAGCATCTCACACCAGTCAGAATGGCTGTTATTTAAAAGTCAGAAGACAAAAGATGCTTGTGAGGCTGCAGAGGAAAGGGAAAGCTTATACCTCAATGTTAATTTTTCCTCTAACCTCATGGATCCAGTGGCCTTTCTTTTCTGTCTTTACCCTACCACCAAAAAGTGTTTGATAGTTAATTAATAGTGAAGTTGTAATTGATTGGTAAAGTTTTTAGAAAGAGGCAGTTCTTTTCGTATTTTCATTTAAAGAGGCAACAAAACATTAGGCCAAAATAGTAAAGCCATCGAGCTCTTCTGGCGGAACAAATGGAGTGAATTTTGTCAGGTTTGTAAGAGAATGTTGGATACAGGTGGTAATTCTCCGTCCCCCCCTCTTTTTTTTGAGACAGGTTCTTGCTCTGTCACCCAGGCTGGGATGCAGTGGTATGATCACAGCTTACTACAGCCCCAACACCCCCCAGGCTCAAGTGATCCTCATGCCTCAGATCCCAGGTAGCTAGGACTATTAGCATGTGTCACCACACCCAGCAAATTTTTTGATTTTTTTGTAAGGACAGGGTCTCACTGTTCCTCAGACTACTGCCATGCATAGTGATTCTTCTGATGGATCTGGGCAAAGTAAATTGAAAACCTTCTGGTAAGTATTCACCATGCTAGACACCATTAAGAACATTTGTAGGCCAGGCACAGTGGCTTATGCCCATAATTGCAGCTCTTTGGGAGACCAAGGTAAGAGGATCACTTGAGGTCAGGAGTTCAAGACCAATTGGGCAACATAGGGAAACCCCATTTGTTGGGGTCTGTTGTTGAAGTCTCAAGTGATCCTCCTGCCTTGGCTGTTCTTGAACTCCTGGATTGGTCTCAAACTCCTGGGATCAAGCCATCCTCCTGACTTAGCCTCCCAAAGTTCTGGGATTATAGGTGTGAGCCACCATGCCTGGCTAATTCTTTCTTCTTAAAGGCCAAAGGGGAAGGGGTTTGACTTGATACATGAAAAATGAGAGAGTATATGGCTGGTGATAGAAAAGTCTTTTCTTTTTGCTACTTATTTAGACCCTAGAAATTTTTTATCGGATTATATAAACCAATTTTAGATATAAACATATGATATATTATTTCCCTGTATCAGAAGTTGTTACTTAGATGTACAGGCATAGCTCAGACATATTGTGGATTCATTTCCATACCACTACAATAACGTGAGCCATACAAAATTTTTGATTTTCCAGTGCATACAAAAATTATGTTTATATTATACTGTACTCCGTTAAGTATGCAACAGCATTATGTCTAACAAAACAATGTATGTAATTAAAAAATACTTCATTGCTAAAAATGCTAATGATAATTTGAGCCTTCAGAAAGTTGTAATCCTTTTGCTAATAGAAGGTCTGGTCTCAATGTTGTTGGCTGCTGACTGATTAGAATGGTGGTTGCTGGAGGCTGGGATGGCTGTGGCAATTTCTTAAATAAGACAATGATAAAGTTTCACATTAGTTGACTCTTCCTTTCACAAAAGATGCCTCTATAGCATGGGATGCTGTTTGGTAGCATTTTACCCATGGTAGAAATTTCAAAATTGTAGTCACTGGAGTCACTCCTCTCAGGCCCTGCTGCTGCTTTATCAACTAAGTTCATTTATGTCATATTCTAAATTCTTTGTTAATGTTTAAGTGATGTTCACAGTGTCTTCATCAGGAGTGTCTTCACCAGGAGTAGATTTCACTCATGAAACCACTTTCTTTGCTCTTCCATAAGAAGCAACTCCTCATCTTTTAATTTTATCGTGAGATTGTTGTCAGTCAGTCCAGTCTTTAGGCTCCACTTCTATTTCGCTTGCTGTTTCCACCACATCTGCAGTTCCTTCCTCCACTGAAATCTTCAAAGTCATTCATAAGGGTTGGAATCAATTTCTTCAAAAACTTCTGTTAATGTTGACCTCCTCCCATGTATCACAAATTAATTAATTAATTTGCAGTAGTGTCTCACTTTGTCCACCAGGCTTGGAGTGCAGTGGCATGATCACTGTGCACACTGTAGCCTTGACCTCCCAGACTCAGTGATTCTCCCCTTTCAGCCTCCTGAGTAGCTGGGACCACAGGCATGTGCTACCACGCCTGTCTATTTTTAAAGTTTTTTGTAGAGACAGGGTTTCCCTATGTTGCACAGACTGGTCTTGAACTCCTGGGCTTAAGTGACACTCCCACCTTGGCCTCCCAAATTCTTGGGATTACAGGCATGAGCCACTGCACCTGGCCCACAAATGTTCTTAGTGGTTCTATAGCTGCCACTAGATATGGCATCTATAATGTTATGAAATATATTTCTTAAGAAGACTTGAAAGTCAGAATTACTCCTCAATCTCTGGGCTACAGAATGGAAGTTGTGTTAGCAGGCATGAAAACATTAGTCTCTTGTACATTTCCATCAGAGCTCTTGTGTGACTAGCTGCACTGCCACTGAGCAGTGATATTTTGAAAGGAATCTTGTTTTTTGTGAGTGGTAGGTCTCAACTGTGAGCTTAAAATATTCAGTAAACCATGCTACAAACAGATGTGCTGTCATCCAAGCTTTGTTGTTCCACTTGTAGAGCATAGGCAGAGTATATTTAGCATCATTTTTAAGGGCCCTAGGATTTTTTGAATGGTAAATGAGCATTGGTTTCAGGTTAAAGTCACCAAGCTACATTAACCCTTAATAAGAGAGTCTGTCCCTTAAAGCTTTAAAACTATGCAGTGACTTCTCTTTAGCTATGAAAGTCTTAGATGGCATCTTCCAGTAGAGGCTGTTTGATCTACATGAAAATTTTGTTGTTTAGTGTAGTTATCTTTATCAACTATTTTAGCTAGATCTTCTGGATAACTTGCTGCAGCTTCCCCATCAGCACTTAACTGCTTCACCTTGCCATTTTATGTTATGGAGATGGCTTTTATCCTTAAACCCCCTGAACTTCTGCTACCTTCAAACTTTTCTTCTGCAGCTTCCCCAGCTCCCTCAGCTCTGATAGAATTGAAGAGAGTTAGGGCCTTGCTCTGGGTTAGGCTTTGCCTTAAGGGAATGTTGTTTGGCTGTTTTGATCTTCTATCCAGACCACTGAAGCTTTCTTCATATCAGCAATAAGGCTGTTTTGCTTTCTTATCATTCATATGTTCACTGGAGTAGTACTTTTCATTTCTTTCATGAACTTTTCCTTTGTATTTGCAGCTTGGCTGTTAGGCATAAGAGGCCTAGCTTTCAGCCTATCTTGACTTTTAACATGCTTTCCTCACTAAGTTTATTCATGTCTGGCTTTTCGTTTAAAGCGAGAAATGTATGACTCCTCCTTTCTCTTGAACGCTTATAGGTCAGTGAAGGGTTATTCATTGGCCTAATTTTAATATTCTTGTATCTGAGGGAATAGGGAGAGATGGAATGGCCAGTTGGTGGAGTGGTGAGAACACACACAGCATTATTCAGTTCACAGATCATTATAACAGATATAAAAATAATAAAACAGTTTGAAATACTATGAGAATTACCAAAATGTGGCACAGAGACATGACCTGAGCACCTGCCACTGAAAAAATAGTACTGTTAGACTTGTTAGACACATAGTTCCTATACATCTTCAATTTTAAAAAAAGTACAATATCTGTGAAGTGTGCAATAAAATGAAGTATTCCTGTACATATTTATTATATAATCACAGGTGACAGAGATGTGGCATAAAGTTATATCACAGCCTTAATGCCTAATGTGGCTTGAGATTCAAGTTTTAAAAAATCTATTTTTCTTTTTAAGAAAATTGTGTTGCAAGTTGGCTTCAGCATCCAGGTTATTCCTAAAACTTATGTTATACAGTACAGGGGAAGCATTTGAAGTTTTGATACCTGGATCCCAATTAGTGTTCTTCCACATCGATTTTTCTTTTTTTTTTTTGGCCTGAATTTCTGTTAGTCACTTTAGGTTCTTGTTTGGTACCTCTAGTTAGTAATCTGCATTTGAAATGTTTTATGTATTATACAAATATGCTAAATATAGTATCTAGTGTTTCAAATATACTAAAAAAACTGTTCTATTTACTTACAGAATTGTCTCTGTTTTATATAGATATTTTACTGCTAGTGTGGAGATGGCAGTGAGTGGGAGTGTGTTTGGGGGAAGCAGCAAGAATTCTGCAGGGACGTTCTTTGGCTGGGTAAACTCCAGCAGTCGAGGAGCCCAGAGCAGAGTTATTCCTGTTGGCCTGCTTTGGCTATTGACCAGAGTGGGCTGTCATCCTGAAGGTTTATAGAAACTTTGAAGACATAATCAGAGAACGTGAAGAATTACAAACAGTAAACTGTTTCTTAAAAATTTGTTCATGGGTTTGTTTAATGCTATGTATGTATATACGTATTAGACATAACTCATTAATTATTGAGCCAAGTATTATCCAACTAACCAGCAGGGCACTCAGGAGTAACTAAGAACAGTGACAACAACAACAACAAAAGGGTCACTTATTATTTTGACAAGTATTTGCTAAGTGCTTTGTGGATTCTAAAACTGAATGAGATCATCTCTACCTACCTCATTTACTTGTAGAATAATGGGATAGATCAATCAGCAAAAAGGTAAAATACAGAGTGATATATGAAGCAATGGAAATATCAGACAATGCTGTAGGAATACTACTAGGAGCAAGAAGGAGGCACCCAGAATTTGACTTGGAGGAGTATTCAGGGGAAACTGCAGAGAGGAGTTAGTGCTTGAATCTTGTGGGATGAGTAGGAATTTTCTAGACAAGTT
Organism: Cebus imitator; assembly: GCF_001604975.1. NCBI lineage: Eukaryota > Metazoa > Chordata > Mammalia > Primates > Cebidae > Cebus > Cebus imitator. Next base: position 17,624,256 of record NW_016107333.1, on the reverse strand, counting down.
GGAGAGAGGGCATTTCAGGCATAAGGAACGGTATATTCAATAGTAGTGTGTGAAAATGTAGAATATAACTTGGGGTATTATAAGTAGTTTGGTATGGAGCATGGACAAGAGCAAGTCTGGAGATAGAAGAAGCTTGTATGCTGTCCTAAGAAGTTTGAGCTTAATCCTGAAGGCCATGAGGATCTATTAGTTTTTTTCTTAAATTTTTAATGTGTTAGTCATTCATTTATAATAATGACATGACTGTTTCAAAAATTTGAGTGAAAGATAAAAAATTACCTTTAATCCTATTGCTAAAAACGTTTTTCTTAAGCATGTTAATATAGTTATCAGATAAAGCATTCAGGTTTGTATCTTGAATTTTCCTCTTAAGGGTATATCATAAACTTTTTCAATGCTATTCCAAAGTCTTCATAGTTATTTTTAGTGGCATCATTGTATTCCATCTACTGCATACTTTTCATAGATCTCCTCCGTCAGAAGCACCTATGGTTGTTTTTTAAACATATTATTTCCTGATCCCACCCCAGGATTTCTGAGTATTTCTGAGTATAAGAATTTCTAAGTGTAAGGCCTGGGAATATGCATTTTACAAACCCCCATAGAACATTCTTGTGTGCACTAAAGTTTGAGAACCGCTAATTTGGTGTATATACTGTTGTTACTTAATATTTTCTTAATAATAGATACTTGGATGATTTTTGACTTTATTATTAATAGTAATGTTATGAACATCACACAGACCACCTTTTTTACATAAAGTTACATTCTTCCATCTTTACAAGTCTTACAATGTCTTTATTATTAATTCAATTTTTATTTATGGGTTAAAAAGTCAGAAAAATTGGGCCACTTGCCCAAAGTTAACAAAGCTAATAGTTTTGTAATCAGCACTCATGCAGATTCAAGAATCGAATTTAGGTATTTCTGATCGCCAGCTACCTTTCAATTGTGCTGTATTGCTTCCTAGTTCCATAGGGATTAATGCATATCCTATGTTAAAATATGAATATACCAATATATTTCCAGCATGTAAATAGAAAGTACATTTTCTACAAAATTATATAGTAATATATTTCAGTTCCTACATAGTTCTCAATTTTTTTGTGTGCTTGTCAGTTTCATATTATTGACAGTATTTTGCTTTAGATTTGTTTCCTGATAGCACATGAACAGTAAACTGAATTGAGTGATAAAGTAAATTACCTAAAGACATTTCAAAAATATGATCTTGTCAGTTATTTTCACTATACTGTAGTGTTAGGCCAGGTATGTTGGCCCACACCTATAATCCCAGCATTTTGGGAGGCTGAGGCGGGAGGATTGCTTGAGTCCAGGAGTTCAAGGCCAGGCTGGGCAACATAGTAAGACCCTGTTTCTACAGAAAAATAAAAAAAAAACTTAGCTGGGTGTGGTGGTACATACCTGTATCCTAGCTACTCAGGAAGATGAGGTAGGAGTATTACTTGAGCCCAGGAGTTCAAGTACGCAGTGAGCTATGATCATACTACTGTACTCCAGCCTGGGCAAAAAGAAAAAAAAAAAACCCTGAACCAAAACAACCCCCACAAAAACCTAGTGCAGAAGTTTTTACCCGAAAATTTTTAGGTGCTTGATATTGTCTAACTCCTATTGTCTTCAAAGATATTTTAATAACTTGTCCATCCCATGTCTCCAGATGGATGAGTGTGTTAGTTCTTGTGTTGCTATAAAGAAATACCCGAGGCTGGATAATTTATAAAGAAAGGAGGTTTAATTTACTCAGGGTTCTTTAGGCTGTACTGGAAGCATGGTGCTGGCACCTTTGTTAGGTGAGGCCTCAGGAAGCTTCAATCATGGCGGAAGGCAAAGGGGAACTAGTGTATCAAATGGTGAGAGTGAGAGCAAGAGAGAGGGCAGGGAGGTGCTACACACTTTTAAACAACCTGGCTTCATGTATATTCTGAGTGAGAACTCACTAATTACCAAGGCGATGCTGCTAAGCCCGTGGTGAGGGATCCACTCCCATGATCCAAGCACCTCCCGCCAGACCTCACCTCCAACACTGGGAATCACATTTCAATATGAGATTTAGAGGGGACAAACATGTAAGGGGGATTTATTTCTCCTCATTCCTTTCATACAAAGAAGGAAAGTACAGTGTTTACCACAGCCCTCATTTATGATCCATCTCTTTCAAGCTAATAAATCTGAGCCTGTAGTTTTTAACTGAGCTCATTATTAATTCAGGGACTTTGTCAACTCTAGTGTTAGGCTGTATAGAAAAACTGGGGAATGATGCAGTTTGTCTTTAGAACTTTCTCACCCCCTCTTCCTGTGCCCTCTGTCCCTTTGCTTAGTCTTTCTTCCTTTCATGGTTCTAAGGCATTCTTTGGCTTCTTTGACCCAAAACCCAGAAGTCTCATAATTTAGTTTTATCCTGTACTAATAGGAAGTTTTTCTATATGGCATTTTAGTCCCTCATACCATAGATCTCCATTTTTCAGAATAGTAAATTAATAGTGAAAGAAAAAGCAGAATGTAATGAAGTGACTTGCAACTGTAATCCCTGTGACTTGGGAGGCTGAGGTGGGAGGACTGCATGAGCCCAGGAGTTTGAGGCTGCTGTGAACTATGATTATATCACTGCACTCCAGCTTGGGTGACAGAGCAAGACCCTATCTCTAAGAGAAGAAAAAAGAAGACTGTAATGGAAAAACTCTGAGTCTTGGGTTTGAATGGCAGCTCTGCTATTGAATGGACATTTGGCCCTATTCAGGTGATTTAACTTCTTTGGGCTTCAGTTTCCTTATTTATAAAGTAAAGATGATAATATCTGTCTTATGCAGTTGGAATGATTAAAGATAATTTATATAAAATTATCTTTATAATCACAGTGCCTATTACATAGGAGAGAATAAAAATGATTTCTGTTATTATTACTAAGCATTAGTATCTATGCAAGAAATAATTTAAATATTCAATAAATTATTCATAATTAGAAATCATATTTATATATTTCATGAGTATCTTTATTTGAATGAGAAACTCAGGAATATTTGCATTATAATAGGTCATTCCTTTATCTACATTGTCTTAACCTAAATCTTTAATGGTATAACTATAGGCACCAAGAAAGGCCATAGGGAGGAATATTACCTGGCCAATCTTTCTCTTATCCCAGAGGCAGAGGATTGCTTTTTTCCTCTTACTTTTAGCAGTGGTACTGGTCACCAAAGATTTAGTATTTGTTTTCTATCTTGTACCTTCCTCCCAAAGATAAGAAAAAAATTGTGTTCCATGGAAGTTGTATGTGCTGTGCTGTAATTCATGAGATTAACGGGTTCCTAGTAAGTCTGTAATTAATATTGTTTCCTTTTTAAAAGCATTAAAATATTTTGAGACAGATTCTTAACGGTGTGCAAATATTTTGAGGTGTACACTGTGCATTTAGCATGGCGATTGTGTTTTGGAGGCTAGAAAATAGACTCTTCTCTCTAGGCCCTTACAAAATCACTTACATGAGATAATAGCTAACTATATAGTTGTATCTCATTTTACTAGGGGACAAAAACTCACAAATTTAGCTTTTTGTTTTGATTAGTCCAGTGTCAGCATTTGGCTCCCAATTCCCATTATATATCAATGTATGATCTAAATGACCATGAGTCAGGTTCAAATAATTCTTTAATGAATGGTTGGAGTTAGAACTATATACTGTCAAATATTTTTATTTTTAAAATTAAAATTTATTTTGAAATAATCACATGGAACATCTGGAAATATAGTTTAAACAACCCCTTTTTTCCATGAACGATTTGCAAGTAAATTGTCAACCTGATCACCCCAGAGTACTTCAGTTTATATTCCTACAGACAAGGGCATTCTTTGACATAACCAGAATACAGCCACTAAAATCAGAAAATTAACTTTGCCACATTACAGCCATCTATTCCTTAGATCTCATTCAAGTTTTGCCAACTGTCCCAATAATGTCTTTATTGGGATCTAGTTCAAAATCATGTACTGCATTTAGTTGTCATATCTCCTTAGTCTTCTTGAGTGTGAATAATTTCTCAGTCTTTCTTTGACTTTTATGATCTTGACAGTTTTTGAAGACTGTAAGCCAGTTATTTTTAAGGTGTCCCTCACTTTGGGTTTACCTGCTGCTATTTCTCATGATTACATTCAGGTTATGTACTTCTTGTTTGTTTGTTTTGGAGACACAGTCTCACTCTGTTGCCCAGGCTGGAGTGCAGTGGTGCAATCTCAGCTCACTGTAATCTCCGCTTCCTGGGTTCAAACTATTCTTGTGCCTCAGCCTCCTGAGTAGCTGGGACTACAAATATGCACCACTCTTCCTGGCTAATTTTTGTATTTTTAGTAGAGATGGGATTTCACCATGTTGACTAAGCTGGTCTCAAACCCTAGACCTCAAGTGATCTGCCTGCCTTGGCCTCCCCAAGTGCTGAGATTACAGGTGGGAGCCACCACACCTGGCCTAGTTGATGCACCTTTGGTGGGAATACCACAGAGGGATGCTCTTTTCTTTTCATTGTGTCCTGTCAGGTGGCATGGGATTTGATCTGTCCCATTTCTGATAATGTTCATTTTAATCACTTACTAATGGTGGTGGTTATCAAGCTTCAATATATACAATTACCTTTTTCCCCTCTTTAATGACTGTTTTGTGTGGAAGTATATTTAAACTATGCAGACATCCCATTCCTCATCAAACTTTCTTTTATTCATTTATTTATATCAGTATGAACTCATGGTTTGCTATTGTATAGGTTTTAACGCATTGCTGTCATTATTAATTTTGATGCTTACATTATCTCAGACTTAGTAGGATCCCTTTTAGTCTGACTTTTTTTGAGTCATTCTTTGAGCATTTCCTTGCTTTTGGCATCATAAAATGTTCCAGGTCTCATCTTACCCTGCCTTAGTCCTGGAATCAACCATTTCTCCAGGTGGCTTGGTTCCTTTTATTGGAAAGTGGGCCATTAGAAGCTAAGATTTGGGTATTGGGTATGCTCATGGCTTTTGGAGTGCCATATCTTTCAGATCCTCTCAGCCAGGGAGTGAATATATTCACCTACACTTATGTACACATATTTACATCTCTATAGTTATTAAAAATATGAGTTTGTTGTAACTTCCTTCATCCTTCTCCAGTCTGGCTTCTGTTATCTTCGTATATATACTTATTTGATAAATCCTCCTATATGCCGTCAATCCTCCTCTCCACTATCATCCCCTCCTTTCTGTTAACGTCCTCCTTTTCCCTCTTAGTCTCTGTCACCCCACACTAGGCTGTTCTTCTGCAGACACACCTCTTCACCCTTTTCAGATCTGACTATGCTAGTCTGCCTCTACAGGGGAATAATCTTTTCATCCTGCTTTAATCCCCCTGCACTGGGTCACCCCTGCATGTGGATGCCCCCTCATTCCATTTGGATACTGAGATCCCATGCTGGGATGTTCCTCTCTGCCATCACTACATGGGCACCCTCTTCACCCTATGTGGGTTCTAACCCTCCCATATCATGCCAGCCCTCCATGGGGATGCCCTCTCACTTAGGATGTGGTACCCCAGACTAGGCCTCCCCCAATATGGACATACCTCCTACCATTCTACTGTGGGCCACTGTGCCTTCTCTCTTTCCTCTGGTGTGGACACCTGCCTGTCTCTGTGTTATTTAATAGCTGTAGGAACTTAATTGTTCAGGAAGAAAAGGGAAATGAGGAGGAAAAAAAGAGGAATAGGGAGTGAAAGAGAAAGTGGAGGAAGAGAGTAACATAATGCTCTTCTTTTTATCTATGATAATGATAATGATAATATCTCTTTCAAAGTCAGCATTGGCTGTACCTTGTATTGGAAGAAAATTGGGCTATAGGCAATTAGTAATTTTAGGTAACATTAGATTATGGCTAAAGCGTGAGCATTGTGTGGCAGTTCTCTTGGATACTATTTCTCCTTGCACTTTGGAGGAGAGTTAATGATAATTTGATAGGCTGGTCAGCACTTTGCATTTTTTAATGGGCTTTTTTTCATGTATATTGTTATGGACATGTAGTAGGCCTCCAGTTTGAGAGACAGAAAATCTTTATATATATTTTTGCTCTGTTTAGCTGAAGGTCTTTCTTTATCATAATTGTCAGCAAATTGCACTCTCAAGAATTTTAGTGAGATGATGATAATGCAGAAAAAGAGTTATAAAAGAACTGAGATAGTACTGTCATTCACTGAAGAAGTTGAGTTTGCAGAATTTGATAGAGATAAGGATTTCAGCAAGTAGGTTTTTCTTGATATTCCCACTATGATTTTTAAATTGTCATAAAAATATTATGTCCAGAAATTGATCCAAGTATATTTAAAAATATGGCACATCTGCACAGGGCTTATAAAAATGACTATTGCTTCAAATGAGCCAGGATAGTAAGTAATTCATACTGGGGACTTCCCAAGCTTTAAATTACTATCAGGAATCTATAATTCCTAGAAATAAGTCTAAGCAAAGAAACTTCCAGGAAGCTCTTTAGTAAGCATTTGCTATAGCCAAAACACTATCATTATTTGCAAAAAANAAAAAAAAAAAAAAAAAAGGGAAAAATAGTTGGAATCATTGCAGAAATAATTCATTGAAGTTATATTCTGTACTTTAAAAGATTATTCAGCTTTGCATGCCAAATTTAAGAAAAATAAACAGCAGGCCCTATTATCAGTCCCTGCTCTCCTTCCCTAGGTTTGGGAAAACAAACAATGTAAAGATTATCTGAATTTTAGTTTTACTACCTTAAGAGGAAAACTATTGACAAATGGGATCTAATTAAACTAAAGAGCTTCTGTACAGCAAAATAAACTATCATCAGAGTAAACAGGCAACCTACAGAATGGGAGAAAATTTTTACAGTCTACCAGTGTGACAAAGATCTAATATCCAGAATTTAGAAGGAACTTAAAAACCCTATCAAAAGGTGGGCAAAGGATATGAATGGACACTTCTCAAAAGAAGACATTTACCTGGCCGAAAAAACTTGAAAAAAAGCTTAACATCACTGATTATCAGAGAAATGCAAATCAAAATCACAATAAGATACCATCTCATGCCAGACAGAATGGTGATTATTAAAAAGTTAAGAGACAATGGATGCTGGCGAGACTGTGGAGAAATAGAAATGCTTTTAACACTGTTGGTGGGAATGTAAATTAGTCCATCCATTGTGGAAGACAGTATGGTGATTCCTCAAGGATCTAGAACCAGGAATACCATTTGACCCAGCAATACCATTACTGGGCATATACCCAAAGGAATGTAAATCATTCTGTAAAGACACATGCACATATATGTTTATTGCAGCACTATTTGCAATATCAAAGTTATGGAACTAACCCAAATGCCCATCAATGGTAGACTGCATAAAGAAAATGTGGTACATATGCATCATGGAATACTAGGCAGCCATTAAAAGGAATGAGATCATGTCCTTTGCAGGGACATGGGTGAAGCTGGAAGCCATCATTCTCAGCAAACTAACACAGGAAGAGAAAACCAAATGCTGCATGTTCTTACTCATAAGTGGGGGTTGAACACTGAGGACACATGGACACAGGGAGGGGAACAACATACACCAGGGCCTGTCGGGTGGGGGAGGGAACTTAGAGGACAGGTCAATAGGTGCAGCAAACCACCATGGCACATGTATACCTATGTAACAAACCTGCACATTCTGCACACATATCCCAGAACTTAAAGTAAAATAAAATAAAATAAAGTAAAAAAACTAAACCAGCCTGGATTTAAAAAATGTTATACTTAGTACATAGGAAAACATATGGATCTAAAGAGATCATGATTCCTACTCTTCTTGTTTTCTTATCAATACCTCCAATAACATAGGACCTTTTCACAGTATTTCAAAGTATTTGTGTCTTGACTTTCTGTTTTTATGGTGTCTTTGGGCTTCAATAGAAATGTTCCTTAAACTTTGTAGTTTGTGACATCCATCAGTAGAACAAGAGACCATGCAGAGTACCTATCCTATTTGTTCCCAGATTACCTTTCAAAATCCCTCCAAAACTCTTGAGTCTTGGGATAGGTAGATACCTGTTTTCTCAGCAATCTAATCCATAGTGTTATCATCATTTCTCTGATGAAAGGGGTTGCAGAAAAGGGTACAAGATCCATGTTTAATATATCCTTTCTTGGAGGTCTTGCTTGCTTTTTCTTTAAGGGGAAATGGGAATTTATGACTCTCATAGAATCAAGGAAATGTTGAACCGTCAGGCCTTGAAAAGACCAGGAATCAAGGCAGTGAGGATGGGGGGCAGGCAGGGAGACAGGATCTTGTGGCATAAAACAGGGGCTGCTGAGTCTCTTTGAGCCCCACCTCATGTCTGGGGCGAGAAAGGGGATAAAATCTCAGAAAAGAGGCATGTGGAAAAATGTTTATTAACTTAGCAATTTTGTGAACTTTTTAAGAGAATACACTCAAACCAGAAGTCTTTCTTCACCTTACCATTCCCACTTCCTTTCTGCTATAATTCCCTCACTTATTTTTCATTTTTATTTTTGAGATGGAGTCTTGCTCTGTTGCTTAGGTTGTAGTGCAGTGGCTCACTCTCAGCTCACTGCAACCTCTACCTCCCGGGTTCATGTGATTCTCCCACCTCAGTCTCCTGAGTAGACTACAGGCGCCTGCCACCATGGCTGACTAATTTTTAGTATTTTTAGTAGGGATGGAGTTTTACCATGTTGGCCAGGCTGGTGTCAAACTCCTGATCTCAGGTAATCCATCTCCCTTGGCCTGTCAAAGTGCTGGGTTTACAGGTGTGACCATCATGCCTGGCCCCTCATTTCTTTAAAGAACCTAAATACTGTGTGATGCAGTTGGACATCTTATCTAAAGTGATAATGGTGTAAATAGCGATGCTATAACTGCCTGAGAGTTTCCAATAGTAAAGTCACTCAAAATGAATACCTTCCCTTACTTTTTCCCTGGTTATTGGCTGTAAATGTTATCTAGACTCTACCATTATTACCATTTTAAATATGTATTTATTTTAGATCAGTGAGAAACCCATTTAGAAAACTTTTGACCCCATTTAGACTCTCAGTTTACTGTTGGCCAACACCTGAATTGAGGACATTAATCTAGAGTTGTAAGTTTCTACAGATTCAGATAAAGTCCAGGTTTTTCTTATTTCCCATCTAGTTAACATTTCCAGGCTCCCTGCCTCTTTTCTCTCTGATTTCCTTCATTGACAGTTCAGCTGCTTTCCTTCCATAACTCAGCTGTGTCAGCTTTGGCTGGTAAACCATGTGGCCAGGAAACTGGAAAATGCTCTGTGGCTAAAGAGAAAACAGAGGGTTAGGGAGCAGAAGGAAAGGAAGGTTAAGAGAAGAGACATGATTTGGCTATGGTTTTCTCAGAGAAATTTATGTGGCTAATTCAGTTAGATACCTATGAGGTGAGATTATTTGTCTTGGAAGTATATAAGGAAACCTTACCTTGTATAGATGGTCATAGCCTAGAAGAAAAGGGTAAAGTTTATCCATAGGAATTTAAGGGTTGCCACCTTTTGGCTTTCAGAGCTTTTTACATAGATAAACTTGTGCTTTTAATCTATGTCTTTGAAACACTATTTCTAAACATACCTAAATATGAATCTTAAAAGAATTCTCTATATTCCAAATTTATATAGCACGTTTTGCTCATAAGTGTCCTGTTCTTTTTGCAAATAAAGTGCTCATTTGGCTGTTTTCCAGATATGACAGTTGGTGGACATGCATCAGTAGAGAAAAGGAAATTTTCCATGCTTATCTACTCTCTCCCGTCTGCCTAAGATAGTGTGTCTGTCAATTGTGACCTGATTTTGAAATAATTTATTAAATAGAGGGAGGCATGATGTTATTTAAAATTTTGGTGTGACATTGACTTTTAGTCCTTTATAATCTCTTCACTAGATTCTCTGGGTAAGGTATATTGCTCTTGGGATTTTAGAAATTTCTTAACTCCTTCCTTGAATTTGGACTCTGTTCAGTGTCAACTATGACTAACGTTTACTCAGGAAATTAAACACATTTGTGTATTCAGAAGATGAAGCATGCTTTATGCTTTTTTTGGCCATGAAAACATTATTTTGGAAATACATTACTCTTATAGGTAAGGAAAATGTCCTTATATTAGCTAGTAGACTGCTTAAACAAAGTAATAGACAAATATACAATGCTTATCTTTGTAAAAGTTTCTTGTTTTCGTTAATTATGTTGACATCTTTCCATGTTTTTAATGTTAGATTTTAATATATATGCAATAGATATTAATCTAAGGTTTTTAATTTGTAATCTTTTTACTTGAAGTTGGGACAGAAGTCCAAATGAATTATATTTCTTTTAAAAAGCATGTTCTTTAAAGAACATAGGAGTTAAAGAAGGGGATGGAGGCAGTAAACCATACTGCCATGTATGTACCTATGCAACAATCCTGCATGTTCTGCACATGTACCCCAGAACCTAAAGTGCAATAAAATAAAAATAAAATAAGGTTTTTGTTGGGAAAAAAAGCATGTTGTTTTTTAAAAAATTGTTATTCTCAAAAATACACCCTAAACCTGTATCTGTAATTCATTTCTCTCTCCTGTACTCTAGACGTGTTATCTCTGGTGTCCTATTGAACATCTCCTCCTCAATGGAGGTATGAAATGCAAAACATTCATTATCTGTATCCAGAGTTCTGCTCTGCCACTTGAATGACTTCTTTGTGTTAGGAACTACGGTGCATCATTTATCTAAACTAGAAACTTTAGAGCCGTGCCTGATGTTTTTCCTTATTACTTCTGTCCATTCAGTATCACCACTTCCAATAACAGTTCTTCCGACCTGATTTCCCCGCTGCCATTATAAACATGTTATTCTTTGACTTAGAAATGTATCAATGGAAGCCAGGCACAGTGGCTCACATCTGTAATCCTAGCACTTTGGGAGTCTGAGGTGGGTGGATCACTTGAGCTCAGGAGTTTGAGACCAGAGACCAGCCTGGCTAACATGGTGAAACCCTGTCTCTGCTAACAATACAAAAAAATTAGCTGGGTGTAGTGGCGCATGCTTGTAGTCCCAGCTACTTGGGGGTTTGAGGTGGGAGGATCACTTGAGCCCAGGAGGTCTTGAGGCTGCAGTGAGCTGAGATCACACTGATGCACTCCGGCCTGGGTGACAAAACAAAACAAAACAAACAAACAAAAAAACCCATCAGTGGCCTGCCATTGCTTAATGAATAGTCTGTACTCTTTGGCACATCATTTGAGGACTTTGTTGGGTTGGCTCCTTCCTACCTGCCCCATTTGTTTACCAGTCCTTCTCTGTGGCAGCATTCTCCAACCAGACTTGATTCCTGTACTTGGTGTTTTCAGCAGGCATCATGGACTTTCCACTGTTGCCCATCCCTGCCTTTCCCAGAGTGTCCGTCTTCTCCCTGTGTGCTCAGTGAAGCCCTGCTCATTCTCTGAAACTCAACTCTGGCATAATCATCTTTTCAAGGAAGCTTTGCCTGATGTCTGTCTATGATCTACCTTGTACATGCATCTATTTTTCGCACTTAGTATACTGCCGTGTAATTATTTGTTTACATGTTTGCCTTCCCACTAGATACCGAGCTCCTTCAACACTGAAACTTTGGTTTAGTTATCTTTTAAAGTGCTGTACAAATGTTTTTATTTCATGCCTAGAAAATAGAAGGCATTCAGGAGATGATTAGTTGAGTGAATAAATACAGAACAGGGCACATGCTAATGGCACATGATTTGGATTATATCTTTGAGAGTAATTTTTGACTGAGAAGGTAGCTTTGGTTAGCAACATCAGTGCTGAAAACAACTAAATATGATAAATTAGGGCATCTATTATGTACTAGGCTAGGCATATAAATATATGGCAGTTGTACCCATTGCCATACGTGTGTTGGTTTTCAGGACAGTGAGAGCCACAGAAGTTTAATAAGTCAACCAAGTAAGTAACTTGACTACATAAGCAACAGAGTTGGATTTGGAATCCAAGATTGCTTGACTCAAAAGCCAGTGCTCTTAATGCTGGAAAATTATCAGAGACGAAGGGGGGAAAACCTACTTTAAAACAAAAGCAAAACAATTTTGTTAGGGTAAAGGCAAATTTAGAACTATAGTTTCTACTTTTCACTGTGGATTCCAGAGATGTCTAGGAGATATTTTGGGAGAAGCAATGGTAAGTTTATGCTCTTAGTAACTTTGGATAAATGAAAAAATAAAGAGTTGGTAAGGTGGAGGGAGTTAAAGAAAATTAAGCAAAAAGAGAAGAATAATTTATAAGAATTTTTTTAATTTATAAAGAAGAGGTTTATTTGGCTCATGGTTCTGCAAGCTGTGCATGAAGTCTGGTGGCAGCGTCTGCTTCTGGCGAGGGCCTCAGGCTGCTTCCACTTGTGGTGGAAGGTGAAGGGGAGCAGGCATCACATGGTGAGAGGAAGGAAGGGGAAGAACTTCATCAGTATGTTTGTATCAGATTTGGCTAGAAGAAGCTAGGATTCATTAAGCACCTAGTATATTCTAGTCTGTATAGACATTTCATCTTCTTATCAATTCTCACAATAAACCTCTATGGTAAATATTATTTTCCTCAATTGCATTTGGTTAAAGCCTCATGTACTTCAGCCTAGAAGAGGTTGAACACCTTCTTGAAGATCATGTAGACAGTACCTTATAGAGCTTGGGTTCAAAGCCAGCTCTATAAGACTCTACTTTATGAGGAATGGTGATGATAGTAGTTGCAGCATCTGATATCTCTGTGCAGCAGCAATATGAATAAATCATTATGATGGATTAACAAGTTATTATGCAGAGACTGAGTCAGTCTAACCAAGTGGATGCTTTCTGCTACATTAATTGGTAATAGGAATTTTTATACTTTTAAAGAGAGAATTAGTGTAATGTAGTTATGAAAATCTCTTCTTAGGAACTCTGCCTGCTGCTCTAAAATCGAGAGAATGTACTGATCAAGGGGGACGTTAAAGCAACTTAACCACTGATGAGGCACAAGCACTGACCAATCAGATGGACACTGGCTGTAAACATCTGGAGAGGCTACATGGTGTATTTTGGCTTAGTATCAGTCCTGGTCTGTCTACAGACTGGCGGGCTACATCTGTTTAGAAGCTTCATCATCTGCAACACTGAGAAGCAAAGATTTTTCAGCATGGATTGTGTTGTAGTATTATTCTACCACCCAGTTTAATTTGTTCTACATGCTAAACCAATTAGCATTTATAGTGAGCATGACATTTAAGGAAGATGAAAAGAAAGGAGATATAGTAGAATAATGAGACTCTCATTTACATAATCTACCACCTTGCCTAAGATCCTCCCAAAAACACTTTACTTGTTTGATATTTGGTTTCTTGTTTATCCATCTGCTTGTTCATTTGCTCATTTATTCATCTACATATTTTTTTTTGAGACAGAGTATCCCTCTATCACCCAGGCTGGAGTGCAATGGCACGGTCTCAGCTCACTGCAACCTCTGCCTTCCAGGTCAAGTGATTATCCTGCTTTAGCTTCCTGAGTATCTGGGATTATAGGCGCCCACCACCATGCCTGGCCAATTTTTGTGTTTTTAGTAGAGATGGAGTTTCACCATGTTGGCCAGGCTGGTCTTAAACTCCTGACCTCAGGTGATCAGCCTGCCTTGGCCTCCCAAAGTGCTGAGATCATAGGTGCAAACCATGGCACCTGACCTTATCCACATACTTTTATTTTGAGACCATTAGCTCTGTCAATTCTGAGGAAGTATTTTATTTCTTTAATTTTTTTTTTTTTAGAAATTATAAAATAGGAATAATCTGCTTGTAATTAGTCTAATTACAGATTACTTATTTACATATCTGATTTTATATACTAAGCTGTAAGCTATTTACAAATAACGTTTTTTAAGCCGCCCTCCCCCACATGCCTGGTACTGTACTTCAATAAATATTTTGGTAACTGAATGAAAGAACTGTTAGATCCAGAATTCAGTTGGTTTAAATGTATGTTCCTTGTAACTCAAGCCTGCAAGTTATTGGTTCATGTTTCCCTCCAGCAACCATATAATGAGCTCTTAACACATGTGAATTGTTGTTCTGGAGATAGGTAACAGACCCTTAGGTGACTGCAGGAAGAAGAGATGGAATGCTGGGACTCCAAAGTTAGAGAGAAGACATTTTAAAGGCTGCTCTGATGTGCAATGTCAAACCATATTGTCACCCTGGGGTGTAGGGAGCAATAGGTGATTAGGATTAGTCAGGTTAGGTTAGAGACCAGACTGTGCAAAGATTTAAGTCCAGAAAACAAGGATTAAAGACGCTCCAGTGAGAAACAAGCCTGGGTTATTTTGGAACTGCACAGGGGCAACAGCATCTTGAGGTGTCAAATGGCCTGCGGGAGCTAAGGATCTCAGAAGCAGGATATCATAGCTTTGCTGGGCAAAAGGCAATCAAAGTCTCAGTGGTCCAGGCAGACAAAGGGCCTGGGAATGCAGGAGATCAGGAGCAGAGGAGAGAGTGAGCTTGAGCCAAAGGCAGGTTTTATTTGATTGTTGACCTATTTATAGGTCTTAGAATATGAGTGAGGTAGCTTTTGAGCAGGATTTCCCAACCTTGGTCCTACTGATAGTTGGACCAGATAATTTTTTTGTTGGGGATGGGGTGGGGCTATCCTTTGCATTGTAGGATTGCAGCATCCCTGGCCTATACACACTGGATGCCAAAAATCATCTCTAGACATTGCTAAGTGTTGTCTGGGAGGCATAAATGCTTCTGGTTGAGAACCAATGCTTTAGAGGTAAATGAATCAAGTGGCTGCTGCTGGCTAAGGAAAGGGTGAAGGGAACAGTGATAATGAATGACTCTGTAAATGTTACATCTTTCCATATAAATTCCAAAAGAAATCTGGATCAAAAGTAACCCAACTGTGAACAATTGGTCATTGGTAGAGGTGAAGTAAATTCTAAGATGCAGCAGCTTTTGTATTTGTAAATGTGAAATACATGGAATTGCAACTATTTTAGATATGCATGGAAATGCAACTATTTTAGATTGTAGTGGAGAAATCATGGTTGGAGAAAGGAGATTGGAGTTGATATAGTTAGGCATAGTTTGAGGAGAACTTTGACAGTCGGTTAAGAAAGCTTAATTAGCCTGGAATTAACACTTTATTAGTCAGAAATTAGCAAGGAATAAATGTTGAAAGAACTCCTGGATTGAAGATTTATTAGTTTTCTTTTTCTTATTTCTTCTTAAAAAGTATAAAATGAAGTCCTTTTAAAAAATTCAGGTTTTGTTAATTTTTGGATATTTTATTCTTATCACTTGACATTACCTACCTCTCACCTACTGAGCAGCTGTCAGTATTATAGCTACTCTTGTGAGAAACAGAAATTTTGCTGTTTCTAAATCCATATTTTGTTTAGAGTTGAGGCTCCCTAGACTTATGCTAGCTTTATCTAGTCTTTTCTTGCTGCTGCTATTGCTTAAGTAAATTAATAAATACCCCCTCTCCCCATAAACCACCCCCCCATTACATTTACCAGATCAGCTGTTCCAAACCTTTTTCACTCTCTATAAATTTCATTCTTGCTGTAGCCACTCTCAGCAGATAACTTGGTTTCTTATTTAACTGAGATTGAGGACATTTGGGCATGAGCTTTTCAGAATTTTCTCTGGTGTCTCTCTCTACCTCTGTTTTTATTCCTTCTCTTTCCCTGCGTATCTGCCTTATGGTAAGAATGCCCTCCCCATTTTTAAAATGAACCTCTGCATCTGTGCTCATGATTGCATATCCTACCTTTCTCCTCTAGTCCTTTATTATCCTTTGATTTTCCTTTTGTCTTTGCATTTTGATTCTCTCCTCAAATCTTTCTTTTTGTACTCTTGCTCAGGTTTTTTTTTTTTTTCCTTAAACAACAAATCAAAAAAACACAAAAATTTTTCTTGACTTTAGTGTATATTCAAATCCAGCTCTTATCTCAGGCTTTTTGTCTTCCACTCACCACCAGATTATTTGGGAAAAAAAGAACCACCAATATATTATGCTTTATTATCTACTCCTTTATCTTTTATATGCGTACGCTATTGGAACAACTCACTTAAACTTCTGCATCATCTTCCTAATCACCAAATGGTATGTCCTCCACATCCTCATCTTCCTGTATTTCTCAGCAGCATTTGATATCATTGACTGTCTTTTTTTCTCTTAAAACCTTTTTCTCTCTTAACCTTTGTGACTTAATACTAACCCACTTACCCTTTCATTTTTATCATTCCTCCTTCAGGCTCCTTGACAGTTTGTTTTTCCTAGCTTAGACATTTCTAAATATTGTATCATTGGATATTTTTTCTTTATTTCATATTTTATTTTCTTTGATAGTTGTTGAAACCATTTCTGTATCAGCAGTTCTCCAATTTACATCTCTAATTCTGACTTTTATCTTGAGCTTTACCTGTGTTTTCAATCAATGGATATCTGCTTTATTATTGTGGTGTTACTTGGAATTCACTGTATCTAAAACCAAATGGAGAGAACAGTAGATCATATGAACGCCTCTTCTTTCCTTCCTCAGATCTCACTGTAGTGGTAGTAGAGACTTTAAAGGGTATTAACTTATAAGAATAAAGAAATTGGGATAGCAGATGAGAGAGCTTAACAAAGTTTTGGAAGGTGAAAAATAAAGGAAGAGTGCTACCTGCAGAGAGTTACTTTTAATTTTCTGAAGTGCCTATAGAAAAGACACTGATGCAAACCCTTCAGAGACTCAAATTTGGAAACTCCTGGCACCACAAAAGCTGGGAGTGAAACACAGAGCAGAATATGGCTCTTGGGTGAAAGTACAAGAGCCTTGGGATCACCCAGATACCTTTCTCAGCTGTGGGAAGTTGGGTGACACTTCCCTTTACCCTATGAGAGAAGCAGAGGCAATTCAAGAAGAATACTTCCAAAAGCTCTTATTAATTTTGTTGAGTAATACAGAAAATGTTGTACCTTTAAAACAAGAACAGATGCTATGAAAAAGATAAAATCAGATAACAAGAAGGTAGCTTGGAAATTTAAAATTTATTATTAAACAACATTAAAAAAAAGTTAGAAGTTAGAGGATAACATTGAACAAGTCTCATAGAAATCAGATCATCATGAACAACAGCCAACAACAAAGAAAAAATAAACCTAAGAGATGGAACATTGGAAAGAAAAGAAAATTAGAGGATCAATTAAGCATATCTAAGATCTGACCAATCGGAGCTCCATGCATGAATTCATGTATCCAAGCCTTTTACCAGTGCCCTCCAATTCAGACTCAGGGCTTGGTTATGTGACACAATTTGATCAATTTTGTTATAGAAAACTTGACACAGCAGAGGCTTAAAAAGCACATTTTTTCTTCTATTATTTTAATTGACATATTGTACATATTTATGGGTGATACTTTTTTCTTTTTTTTTTTTTTAAAGTGCATCCATTATTGGCTAAAGTGTGATATTTTGATACATGTATACAATGTCTGAAACCTCTGTGATTATCATGAAAACATGCTTGAGGATGAGACTCATGAAACAAGTCCCTGTCCTACCTAATACCATTAATTAATTAATTACAGAGTCTCACTGTCTCCATGGCTAGAATGCAGTGGCAGGATCATAGCTCACTATAACCTCCAACCCCTGGGCTCAAGTGATCCTTCTGCCTCAACCTCCTGAGTATAGTTGGGACTACAGGCATGGGCCATTGTGCCTGGCTATTTTAATTTTTTTTTTTTTTTTGGTAGAGGCAAGGTCTTCCTATGTTACCAAAGCTAATCTCAAACTCCTGGCCTCAAGTGATCCTTCTGCTTCAGCCTCCCAAAGTGCTGGGCTTATAGGTGTGAGCCACTGCACTAGTTCCAAATACCATTTAAATTCAGCTAACAGCTAGCCAAACCCAGATATGTATGTGAGGTCTCGTCAATACCAGAAAGAACAGCCTAGCCAAATCTAACCAAGATCAGCAGAACTGCCTGGCTGACTGATAGATTCTAGAGTAATTATAAATGGCTATTGTTTTATGCCTCTGAGTTTAAGGATGGTTTGTTATGAAGCCTTATTACAGCAACAGGACACCTGATGCAAATAGAGAACAAGAAAAAGGAAGGAAGCTATCAAAGAAATATTACAAGGAAATTTTCTAGTACTGGTGGATATAAGTCTCTAGACTGAAAAGTCTCCCCAAGTATCCAGGACAATAAATGAGAAAAGAATATCAGACATATTATTCTTTTTTTTTCCCCATTTATTTATTTTATTGCATTTTAGGTTTTGGGGTACATGTGAAGAACATGCAAAATTGTTGCATAGATACACACATGGCAGTGTGATTTGCTGCCTTCCTCCCCATCACCTACATCTGGCATTTCTCCCCTTGCTCTCTCTCCCCAGCTCCCCACCCTGCACCGTCCCTCCCCTATTTCCCCCAACTGACCCCAGTGTGTAGTGCTCCCCTCCCTGTGTCCACGTGTTCTCATTGTTCAACACCCGCCTATGAGTGAGAACATGCAGTGTTTGATCTTCTGCTCTTCTGTCGGTTTGCTG
>NW_016107333.1:17595869-17599085 GCF_001604975.1 Cebus imitator | reverse complement strand
CGACCGTGGAGCTCCTCCGCCCGGGAATTTCCTAGTCTGTGGGCAATAAAAATGCGGCGTCCACTCACCCTCTGTGCTTTCACTGGGAGCTGCAATCCTGAGCTGTTCCTAAACGGCCATCTTGGATCAATCCATATTATTCTTTTTTTAAATTTATTTATTATTTATTTATTTAGGTTCTGGGGTACATGTACAGATCATGCAGGATTGTTGCATAGGTACACACATGGCAATGTGGTTTGCTGCCTCCATCCCCCCGTCACCTACGTCTGACATTTTTCCCGATGTTATCCCTCTCTGACCTCCCCACGCCCCCTGCTGTCCCTCCCTTGGCTCCCCCCAATATACCCTAGTGTGTGATGCTCCCCTCCCTGCATCCATGTGTTCTCATTGTTCAACACCCGCCTGTGAGTGAGAAAATGCTGTGTTTGATTTTCTGTTCTCGTGTCAGTTTGCCGAGAATTATGGTTTCTAGATTCATCCATGTCCCTACAAAGGATACAAACTCATCATTTTTTATGGCTGCATAGCATTCCATGGTGTATATGTGCCACAATTTCCTTGTACAGTCTATCATCAATGGGCATTTGTGTTGGTTTCAGGTCTTTGCTGTTGTAAACAGTGCCACTATGAACATACATGTGCATGTGTCTTTATAATAGAATGATTTATAATTCTTTGGGCATATACCCAGTAATGGGATTGCTGGGTCAAATGGAATTTCTATTTCTAGGTCCTTGAGGAAGCACCACCCTGTCTTCCACAATGGTTGAACTAGTTTACTCCCCCACCAACAGTGTAAAAGTGTTCCTATTTCTCCACATCCTTTCCAGCATCTGTTGTCTCCAGATTTTTTAATGATTGCCATTCTAACTGGCATGCGGTGGTATCTCAATGTGGTTTTGATTTGCATTTCTCTAATAATCAACGATGATGAGCATTTTTCATGTGTTTGTTGGCCTCATATATGTCTTCTTTTGAAAAGTGTCTGTTCATATCCTTCTCCCACTTTTGGATTGGGTTTTTTTTTCCCTTGTAAATCTGTTTTAATTCTTTGTAGATTCTGGATATTAGCCCTTTGTCAGATGGGTAGATTGCAAAAATTTTTTCCCATTCTGTTGGTTGCTGGTTCACTCTAATGATTGTTTCTTTTGCTGTACAGAATCTCTGGAGTTTAATTGGATTCCATTTGTCTATTTTGGCTTTTGTTGCCAGTGCTTTTGGTGTTTTAGTCATGAAGTCCTTGCCTATCCTATGTCCTGAATGGTTTTGCCTAGGTTTTCTTCTAGGATTTTTATGGTGTTAGGTCATATGTTTTAGTCTTCAATCCATCTGGAGTTAATTTTAGTGTAAGGTGTCAGGAAGGGGTCCAGTTTCTGCTTTCTGCACATGGCTAGCCAGTTTTCCCAACACCATTTAGTAAACAGGGAATCCTTTCCCCATTGCTTGTTTTTGTCAGGTTTGTCAAAGATCAGATGGTTGTAGATGTGTGGCATTGCCTCCAGGGCATCTGTTCTGTTCCACTGGTCTGTATCTCTGTTTTGGTACCATTACCATGCTGTTTTGATTACTGTAGCCTTGTAGTATAGTTTGAAATCAGGTAGTATGATCCCTCCAGCTTTGTTCTTTTTGCTTAGGATTGTCTTGGCTATGTGGGCTCTCTTTTGGTTCCATATGAAGTTTAAGGTTTTTTTTTTTTTTCCAGTTCTGTGAAGAAGGTCATTGGTGGCTTGATAGGGATAGTGCTGAATCTATAAATTACTTTGGGCAGTATGGCCATTTTCATGATATTGATTCTTCCTAACCATGAGCATGGAATGTTTCTCCATCCATTTGTGTCTTCTCTTATTTAATTGAGCACTGGTTTGTAGCTCACCTTGAAGAGGTCCTTTACATCCTTTGTTAATTGTATTCCTAGGTATTTTATTCTCTTTGTAGCTATTATGAATGGGAGTTTGCTCATGATTTGGCTCTCTGTTAATCTGTTGTTGGCATATAGAAATGCTTGTGATTTCTGCATATTGATTTTGTATCCTGAGATTTTGCTGAAGTTGACTATCAGTTTAAGGAGATTTTGGGCTGAGATGATAGGCTCTTCTAAATATACAATCATGTCGTCTGCAAATAGAGAGAATTTGACTTCCTCTTTTCCTAATTGAATACACTTTATTTATTTTTCTTCCCTGATTGCTCTGGCTAGAACTTCCAATACTATATTGAATAGGAGCAGTGAAAGAGGGCATCCTTGTCTAGTGCCAAATTTCAAAGGGAATGCTTCCAGTTTTTGCCCATTCAGTATAATATTGGTTGTCGGTTTGTCGTAAATAGCTTTTATTGTTTTGAGGTATGTTCCTTCGCTACCTAGTTTATTGAGAGTTTTTAGCATAAAGGGCTGTTGGATTTTGTTGAAGGCCTTCTCTGCATCTGTTGAGATAATCATGTGGTTTTGTCTTTGGTTCTGTTTATGTGGTGGATATGTTTATAGACTTGTGTATGTTGAACCAGCCTTGCATCCCCAGGATGAAGACTACTTGATCATGATGTATAAGCTTTTTGATGTGCTGTTGCAATCGGATTGCCAGTATTTTATTGAAGATGTTTGCATCTATGTTCATCATGGATATTGGCCTGAAGTTTTCTTTTTTTGTGGAGTCTCTGCCGGGTTTTGGTATCAGGATGATGTTGGTCTCATAAAACAATTTGGGAAGGATTCCCTCTTTTTGTATTGTTTGGAATAGTTTCAGAAGAAATGGTACCAGCTCCTCTTTGTACGTCTGGTAGAATTCGGCTGTCAACCCGTCTGGATCTGGATTTTTGTGGTTGGTAGGCTATTAATTGCTACCTCAACTTCAGCGCTTGTTATTGGTCTATTCAGGGGTTCGACTTCTTCCTGGTTTAGGCTTGGGATGGTGCAAGTGTCCAGGAACTTATCCATTTCTTCCAGGTTTACAGGTTTATGTGCATAGAGTTGTTTGTAGTAATCTCTGATTGTAGTTTGTATTTCTGTGGAATCAGTGGTGGTATCCCCTTTATCGTTTTTTATTGCATCTATTTGAGTCTTCTTTCCTTTCTTTTTATTAATCTGGCTAGCAGTCTATTTTATTGATCTTTTCAAAAAACCAGCTCCTGGATTTATTAATTTTTTGAAGGGTTTTTGTGTCTCTATCTCCTTCATTTCTGCTCTGATCTTAGTTATTTCTTCTGCTAGCTTTTGAG